>NC_056731.1:967574476-967579476 GCF_019279795.1 Protopterus annectens | reverse complement strand
AGTAATGGCTAGTCAGTCAGGGGTTTGAACCCCTGTACTGGTAGGTGTGTGACAGACGATGCTTAGGTTTTAGTCTCCAAGCCCTTCACTGATGTACTTTGCCTCTGTCTGTCCCTCCCACACACTCTCTGGTGCTTGTGGAGTTGTACACCTGCTCAGCAGCAGCTTGTGTCTTGTAAGTGATGGTCATGATCAGGTGATGGCCTTTGCACCTATTGCAGTCCTCCTCTAGCTGATTGCATGTGGAAAAGCTGTGGTGATGTTCCCATAGCAAATCACATGGAAACACAGTACAATATCTAGGAACATCATGTTGGTGTTTGCCCATGACAATCGTTGTGAGTGGAACCGGGATCTGGTGTTTGGTAAACGGCATCACAGATGATATCTGAATATTCCTCAAACAACATACACAGTGGAAAATAGCCTAAAGACAGGAGGATGATGTGCCAGACATGACTACAGCATGTAAGTGTAGCTATGCTTCATTGAGACTACTGCCAGTTTAACAAGTTGTGTGTGGTAATGGCTATTCTGCATGTTTTAGAACTGACAAGAGAGTGCTCTGTTTGTAAGGGAACCCCCCATCTGTAGGGCCATCTGTGGACAGGTCAGTGTGTGGAATCATTTATTTCCTGTGTTACTCACTGAACACACATCTGTGAACTGCAGAAGCATAATGTGAGAATTGCAGTCAGTACATGGTGATAGTGATGAGAGTTACTGCCATTGCATCCCTGATTGGACATATGTCACATGAAACAGTGGTATGACAGTCACTGTCTGAAGTTCTCACAGTGACATGCCAATAATGGGCCACTGTTCATAGCTGCAGTCACAAGTCTTCTACACTTTGTACAGATGTCATGCAGTATATATGCATGTGTTGTGCTCCCTCTGCAAATGTATACCATCTGTTGTGTTGGGGTGATGGCCATATGCATGCATGCTGTTATAAGTAATCATGAATGCTGCTGACAATTACAAAGCCATACCTGTGTTAAAACTACAACACCATAGGCTGTATGGGTTTGGTGGTCTCAGCAGAACCTCCTGTCCCACTTCAGCTGGCCATGGCACCAGGTGCCAGCACATCTGGGGCCCAGCCTCGGACCTCCACCTCTGTTGGTTCTGTACCACCTTCTGGTGGAACCACCACTGAGGATGGGGCTGGTCCCCCCTCGGAGCAGGTCCAGACAGGAACTTGTTTGCTGTCATACAGTCCCGGACGTGGTGTGTAGGGGGGTTCAATAAGGGGTTTCAAGGCCAGATACGCCAGCTCAAGGGCAGAGTGTCACTTTTAGAGGGTGAGCTGCCCCTCCTAGACAGGCCCCAGCACAGCCATCTTTGCAGCTGTTTTAGTGCAGTGGTGGCTGCCCATGGCTGGGGACCTCCGTCCCACTGTTTCCATCTAGGGGCTCATGGGCTTGTGACTGCCAAACACCCCTCCCCGTCCAAGGTGTATCCCCCCACATGTGTCATATACTGACCCTGTATGCTGTCTTATCTGTCATCCTACCCAACCTATCCTCCACGAGCATACCTACTCTCCTTCCCCCACATTCCACTCTCACCCTACAGAAACAAAAGGCCAATCATTTCCTAGCACAACATTTGTCCCATACATAGCTGTCCATTTCAGACATGTGTCCACTGGACACATGTAACTTTTTCGATATGCTTCACAACATACTCCAGTTGTCCTCACCCCTGTCTCTCAGGCACACGATCCTGGTATGCACATGACTCCTAAAGGTTCCAGGTACACGTGATGCAGATGACCCCATTGTACACAGGACACTACCAGTCCCTCTATGGTTACCTCATTTACCTTTTTCATGATGATGATGTCACACACAGCACCTTGCAAGAGTACTGTTCTCACATAATGACTGGACAGGAACTGTTGTGTTAATGTAAATAAAATGCACAGAGTGATGTATTTGGCCAATGTAGAAAGGTTTGTGTGTATTAATGACACACGTCTGTCTGAGGGAGTCTTGATATTACATAGGACAACACCACTACATAATACAGGCATTGCTAGTGTTTCACTTTTCATTCCTTTTTAATGCTTTGTTGTCACATGGGATATTCTTTTTTTTTTTTTTCCAAAAAACGTTTTATTGTTGTTTCATAACATATCAACAAGAAAAGCACAGCATACAGAATAATGGTAATTAGAAAGCTGGGCATGTATGCTAAGCATATGTAAACATGTAAGACAGGTAGAACTTAACAAAAAAAAACAACAAAACTCTAATAAAGTATATACAATATATACACAAGTGTTAACCAAGGTACAACCATTGAGAGAGTACCATAAGATAAAGAGAAGGAAAAAAAAAGGTCTCCAGATCTAAATGAGGATAAAGGGATTATTTATTCATTATTAATGAGATCTAAGAATTTCTCCCACACTTTTTTAAGAGGGCAATCTTCCTGGGACTTTTCGATATAACTTTTTGTGCTGAGATGTATGTATGTATAGGCCAATTCCTTAAAGTTGTTCCAGCATAATTTAGTGCGATCAATCCAATTTTTCATAATGTACAGTTTCATAAGCGAGCATAAGAAAACCAGCACGTGTGTCAAATTTAGAGAGAGCACTAGTAGGAATATGAAGGATTGCTAATTTCCAAGAGAGAGTCGATTTATGGTAGCCCATTTTCTGTAAGCAGATCTTCAATGAGGTCCAGAGTTTATGTGAGTAGTGGCAAAACCATAAAACATATAAGAGGTCGGCTTTTAGGGAGGAACAGCATGGACAGGAGGGGGATTTCTTAGGATCGAACTTATTTAATACATAGGGAGTGTGGCAAGCATTGTTGTTGATCATTAATTGGGTGTAGAAAAGTTTCTTGAAGGGGGAATAATCTATGGTATTTTTTATAGCAGAGAGCTTCTGATACTCCGATAACTGAGAGTTGCATTTATTCCAGTAACTAGAGAAGAGGCAGTCTGAATCGTGGATTATGGAAGTTAGAAGTTTGTATGATTTGGAGAGCATCTTCTCCAGGAGTAAGAGAGTTTGAATGACTGTGTCTAGTTTATTGAAATCATATTTATCTGGCTTAATATGGGCAAATTTTGATGTGACTAATTCTCGCAACTGTCAGAGAATAGTTAGGTATTTAAGTTTGACCTTGAGAATTGTGCGGAGATTAGTGAGTGATTCATCTTTATGTTTAAGTCACATGGGATGTTCTTGATATAGCTATATATATATATATACAGATATATATATATATATATATATATATATATATATATATATATATATACAGATATATATATATATATATATATACACAGATATATATATATATATATATATATATATATATATATACACATATATGTATGTATCTATATCTGGACATAAACACACACACATACATCTACATGATGGAATACATTTCCTATACTGTTGAATGACTGTGCTGGATGATATGTTTGTAATAACATCCAATGTCTGTATATCTGCCATGGCTTAGTGGTAAATCACATTGACTGTGTGTGCAGGGTCCTGGTTTAGAGCGTTGCAAAGTCTGTTTATTTTGTTGCTGGGCAGAACAAGGCCGTTGGATATGGAGTGATTAAGGCATATTAAAGCAGTTGTGAGTGGGTGTGCCTGGGTTTGTGCGGAGCAACGCAATGCTAACCTCCAGTTACAGTTTCTTACACTCATTTAGCCTCTACATTGCTTCACCAGTGTGATACTCGCATGCCGGCGGCCAAACAGGCTTACACCCGCTTGCTCCCACACTTGCAAAAGCACTGCATTTGGTGTTTGCATCTAACACTCACACCGCTGGGTGGGAGTGAGGACTATGATATTACCTTGTGATGCCTTTTACATCAGATTACATGCCTACAGTATCGAGAATGTCTGCCCATTAGACGAAAGCATGCCATTCGACTGTACTGAATCCATGGCTTGTCCAGTGTTTGATTCATATTATTGGTGTGTTCCTCTTACAATCTGCACCTGTCTGGCTAATACATGGGAACTGACACTCTTCAATACAAACAGGTAATTCGGTTTTGGAACCCACATCCTTCAGCCAAGTCATGCTACTGCATACTTATTATTCTATCATCTTTCTAAGGTTGTAAGTGGAATATGTGCTTTCTGTCCATATCAGACCTCTCAAACGATTGGGGACAAATATCAGCTGAATCAGGGACACGTCATGACAACATATGGGACACATTTAAAATATTAGTGCTATTAACCTGACACATTGACAGACCCAGAGCATATGAATTAATACATATTTTCTGAGGTAAATGATGTTTATAACTCTTAATTGTTGTCATTATTCATTACGTGTAATTCACCACCTTTCCTCCAAAAGTCACTAGTTTTAGGAGGGATTAAGTGGGACAGAGTTAGAATTTGAGTCAAAATCAGGGACATCCCTGGAAATCGGGGACAGTTCAGAGGTATTTGTTCCCCCAATGGTTTATATCCTGTCCAGTGGATTTGCTCTTAGGGGTTTAGAGGTATGGGCGTAAGCTATGTCCATTTTGGAATATTACTTACATCCCTGGGGCAGTCCTAATATGACTGTACCAGCCAACACCTGCACGCCAAGGCCCATAATTGCATACCCATAGTTCCCCCACCTTCCCCTCCTCTACAGCACTCATCATTACTGTGGGTGCAGGTGGGGTATAAACACACCAATACACACTATCCACTGTCCGCGTGTCGGGACACATGTAGTTTTGTGTCGACCCATGGTTTATCAGGCTTGCACAACCTACTGGTCCGTGTACGTCTACAGCCTGGTTTGATGTATCATTACAGGAACTGACTCCGATGATCATTAATTTTTGGGTGACCCACAAGGGACATTGATGTCTTTGTTTCAAGATTAGACCTGGCAGGTCTCTCCCACTGGTACTATCCTGCCAGTGGTCTGGGAAGCAGTGGTGTGTTTACTTTTATTGTGTGTCTGTATGTCTCACCGGCCCAGCTGGGGGGTAGGGGG
>NC_056731.1:967514476-967571976 GCF_019279795.1 Protopterus annectens | reverse complement strand
CCTACCCCAATGCCTCCGTAACACTGCAGTCATCCATTCTTCAGTTGGATTCACGGCGTATCCACACCACTATGCATTGGCCACTCCTGGCTCCTGTAGACCCATCCCATAGTTTGACTCTCTCCACATATCCTCAGAACTCCCAAACTTTTAGTCAACAAACATTGGTGACATGAGCAACCAAATGGACACTTTTCGCAATGTTTGGGTTGTCCCACATGGGACACACATGTCTTTATGTCAAGATTAGACTCTATACTTCATTGCATCCTTACTCTTGTTAACATGACACTACAATAAATTAATAAGTATGACTATGTGGTAATACACACATTACACATGAGAGCCTAATTATGTACGTGTTCAGCGTATTTCTTTTACAAATAGACCAGTTTAGTAATTGGCATTGTCATAGCAGGCAAATCACAGGAATGATTCCATGTGTGAGAAAGTCCTCACATTTGATTTTTTCAGCACAGCACTAACTTCAGACATTGTACACACTTCTGTATTTTAGCAGTTTTGTCCCTTCCCTCTGATGCACAACCTATTATTCTATCTGCTGTCGAGGTTTGTAAGGGCACATTCATGTTATTTATGTCTGCAAATAGAATGAATGTGTTACAGGGAATGTACTTCTTCATATAGATGTCTGCATGTGTGTATGCATATATACTTAAAACAAACTCGCTGACCTCCATGAGGCGGTCCAATTAGAACCAACCCATCCAACCCTGGCACGCCTGGATCCATAATTTCATACCCATAGTTCCTCCACCCCACCTGAGTTCAACATACATGCATACCATCCATTGTCCAGTTACTATCGCAGCCATGACACACCTCCACACATTGCCCTCTCCCGAGAGTTAGGGGCCCTACCCATATGTTGTCCCAACCCATGTATTCTCAGGCTCTCCTACCATTTAGTGCTTGAACATACCTGCCCTTACTTGTGTAATGGTCGGATGGCCAAATATTCTGTCAATTTTTGGGTAGTCCCACCAGTGACTACCCTCTGATTGTAAAGTAGACTTAGCAGATCAACAGTGTTACTCCCACTGGTAATATCCTGCCTATGGTGAGAGTAGCAGTGCTTTTCTCACTCCTGCCCAGCTGGGTATGACATACGCTGACAGCGCTATATAATACTGAGGTTGCTGTTGATTCTCCTCTCATTCCTTTATTGTTATATCATTCATTCTTCATATATATTATATATATATTTAATATCTGTACATACTTATATACATTTCCTATGCTGGCCACTTCTTAGGCCCTTGCAAGCGCACTCAGACTTGCTTACTTGTACTTAAATATGTTTACTGATGCTTATTTGTGCTTACACCTACTTACTAGTGCCTTATTCATTATGACAGTGCTACTTTGATTGAATGACATTTAGTTAAATATCTCATGCGATACTCTTATGTCAGTTTTACAGCAAAATGACATTAATTCCACATGGAAAATGATATGTGCTATTGTTGGGCTCGAACTATGAATGCCTGTTCGTTAGACGGATGCTCTAAACACTACATTATTGATGTTTTCATTGATTCCGCATGTTTTTCTCTATTTGAATGAGTTTGATGTGTAAGCAACGCTCAGCGGAAGGCCATGACGTGCAAACACACTGCACTTTGCTTACACCTTCGATATTGCAGTAATTCAAACGTATAATAGGGACACGGGGAATCTAATTGTGAAAGTTCTAGGGACGGACTCAATATTCCACTAAGTGCTTGTGTGTTTACTACATCGATTTTATTTCACTGTTCATGGACAATCTTTTATGTTTAGCATACATTTCGGTATCCACGGACACTGAATTACTGACTTACTATTAGAGGTGGACCCTACTAGTAAGCATGGTAGGTTGTGCAACTGTCGGGGCATGTTTATACCTCCGTGGAGCACTTGTACATGCCCCCTGCACTCGCACACTTTTCCTGTGCACATCGAGGGTGCGGCAGCATGCCCTCATACATATTCATATGGCACTGCTGCACCATCTTTAGTGAGGACACTCGGCGCAAGGCTAAAAACGTCCTTGTGCCAAGCTTCTTGAATCCCGGGGAATGTCTATAATGCAAAGAAAATATATACTAAAAAGGATATTGATTTGTTATGTGTCACATGGATTTCATTGAATGATAACATTGTCCAGTTGCAAAACATTCAGTCTGTAGAAAGTGACGTAATTTTTACGAAAGAGAAAGTAGAAAAGCTGAATTTAGAAATTTTAAAGAACATCACTGTAAAAAAAAAAAAAAAAGAAACAGGAGATGGACTGAAGTTGACAACATAGTTCATATTGTGGAAGCAGAAAGACAGCCAGATGAGAATTAGTGGATTTGCAAACTAAATAAGCAGAAAGAACAATGAGTCTTAATAAGACTAATAGTGATGAAGATCATTTTATTGTAACAACAGAAAAAGCAGACATTAATACATTAGAAGTGAAAGATTCTTCAGCTCTGATCAGACACTATTTACTAGTAATTGCATATTCAATTGTTAGAGAAACTGATACTTACATTTGTAGAGAAAACGTTTGCTGGTAGCAAAAATATTGGATATAAGAAAGGTCATAAACTGCCTTAATGTAAGTATGGAACTGTTTTAATTGGTGTTTGTTCAAATGATCTAATCTTCAAAGAGTCATTGTCTGTTATTAGGGAACTTAACATCCCTCTTAATTAGCATAGTTTATACAGGTGATTGTACACACTTTTATAAATCCCATATAGAAAGGAGTGTCAGGTCAGAGTGAATGATTTACAGGGTATATACCTGAGCAGAAATAAATCAATAAATGACCCATATAAACAAGTTGAAATATGTAGAACATAAAAGCCTAATTTTGGGCACACATGTTTAAATTGAATGGAGTTCACTTGACAAGGCAAGGGAAGATTTTTTTTTTGTTTTGTAACAGATGTATTGGAATATTTGACTAACAAAGTCAACAAAGTCAGAAACCTAGCAGTTCACAGATAGCAAAAGTTGATTTATTTGTGCTGGTAGTCTGTGCTAGAAGCATTAGTAGTATGTGTATATACACACACATACACAGACACACACACGCACACACATATATATATAATATATACATCAAAACTATCAGAAACATAATCTATTCCAATAAAATATTGCTTTAATTAAATTAAGGTATTTGTTATAATGGTTATGTATATATTTAGTGCAACATAACACTAGATGGACTATTATGATGGCTTGTTAGTCACTTTGAATGACAATGTATCTACATGTGTTAATCAAGTTTTGCCATTTTATGTCAATATCATTTTTTTCCATTCTAGCCTTTCAGGGTTTCCTTCTGAGATGGTAGCGTGCATAAACACTGCAGCTTCATGTTCTCCAATTAGGTGCTTCTTTTTGTTGTTAATATTGAGTGTTAACCTTTTACAAATGAGGATGAGCATCTATTATATTTGCCAGGAGCTTCTACAGATCGGCTCAAACAGTATACACACTATTTACAACATGGAGGCAATACCACAGGAAATTCTTAGCTCATCGTGATTTATGCTTAGTTCTACCCTCGTAAGAAGGCAATGCAAATGGCGCAGAGAGAGAAAGTAAAAGAGGGGTAAGCAAGCAGGGTTGTTAACTAGGCTAAAAGTTGCACTGCAAAAAATTCCTTTCCCTAGGGTTTTTCTTGTGAATAACTGAAAAACTAAAGACCGGAACGGCAAATCAAACTGAGTCCAGAACTGCTGTTTAATTAAATGAAGTACTTTTCATTTCTTACAAAGCAAACTTCATCAGATAACTGCAACTAATACACAGTTCTAAATAAAAATGTACTAAAATACTACCAGGTGATACATTGTGCCACTCAGAACAAACAAGTGAAATACAACTCAGATGAAAATCGATTTTGACTCTTACATTTTGTTCTCTTAGGCTATTCATGACCTCTTGAGGACCAAAATTGGAAATATCCCCTTGAGCCATAACTACTTGCTTAACACCTAAAATAGAGTTATAGACCTTGTTAAGCCTCTTGGATTTGCATTTTGCATTTTGTGCATATATCCTGTATTGTGGCATTTTATAAGCAACTTCAAGTAAAAATTGTATTCAATTAAGTAATGAATATGGGTTAGATATTTAATAAGTATTGTTGTCTTATTTTTAAAGTATAGATTAACTTTTTTCACTTCAGTAGTTAATAGTAGTTTTTAAGAGAGAGTGTGTTTTTAAATACATGTATTTCACTTGTTTATTCTGATTGGCACAATGTATAACCTGTTAGTATTTTAGTACATTTTTTGTTAGAATTGTGTATTAGTTGCAGTCATCTGATAAAGATTGCTTTGTAAGCAAACAAAAAGCGCTTCATTTAATTAAACAGCAGTTCTGGACTCAGTTTGGTTTGTCATTCCTGTCTTTAGTTCTTCAGTTGTTTGTTTACGTGGCTGTTAATTTTTTAGCAGTTTTTCTTGTGAAAAGCAAATTACTCATCAATAAAATGGATGAGCTTTGACTGGATATTTCTACATACAAAACTATGAAGGACTGTTGCCTTCTGATTTTTTTCAGAGACATGGCTGAATTCCAGCGTATCAGACACTGTAGTTGAGCTAGCAGGTTGTAAACTCTACTGTGTCAATAAAATGCTTGAATCTGGTAAAAAAATAGGTGGAGGAAATTGTGTTTATGTTAATAATACATGGTGTAATAATACAGCTACCATTAAGAAGTTATGTTCTTTGGACGTGGAATACCTAATATTAAGATGTCGACCATTTTATTTACCAAAAGAAGATACAGTTATCATTATTATGGCAGTATATATATGACCTCAGGCTAATGTTAAGTTAATGCTTGGGCAACTGTTGATATTATTACTAAACAACAGAACTTACACCCTGATGCAGTTTTTATTATTGCCAGGGATTTTAATCAAGTGAATATTAAGGATGCACTTCCCAGCTTTTATCAACATGCAAATTGTAAAACCAGAGGGCAAAATACTTTGGATCATGTTTATGCAAATATAAAATATGCCTATAAGGCTTTACCATGTCCACACATTGGGCAGTCTGATCATCTTTCTTAGTTTCTTGTTCCTGTGGATAAAGCCCTTATTAAAAGCCAGTATTAAGCCAACTGATAGGACTGTTAAAGTTAGGCTTGAGACTGCTCTTCAACTTCAGGATTGTTTTGAGCACACAGATTGGAAAATATTTTTTCATTAGACAGATTTAGTTACATATACCTCATCTGTGTTGTCATATATTAATTTCTGTGTGTATGATGTTACTGTTGAAAAAAGGATTGCAGTTTATCCAAATGAGAAACCGTGGATGAATAGTGAAGTCAAACGGCTGCTCAGGGAAAGGGATACAGCTTTTAAAATAGGAGATATCTCAATCTATAGAGCTGCCAGAGCTAATCTTAAGAGAAGCATCAGGTCTGCAAACTTAACTATAAACAACTGATTGAGTAGGATTTGGATATTAATTTAAACTCAAAGCAGATGGGACAAGGCATCTAATTAATTACGGACTACAAAAGGAAGAATGATATTCAACATATGTCAGTTTATAACAATGATAATTTGGCAGAGGAAATTAATGGTTTCTTTGCATGGCTTGACAAGGACAATAATCAGCCTCCAGTCAATTTTAAGCTGACTGGAGATTTACAGCATCTGGTCTTGCATACACATGAGGTGCAGCAGGTACTCGGCAGGATCAATGTAAGGAAAGCAGCAGGTCCAGATGATGTGCAAGGATGTGTGCTCCAGGCCTGTGCTGATCAACTAGTCGAGATATTTACATGTATATTTAACCTCTCGATTTCCTTATGTGCAGTTCCCACATGTATGACCATTCTGCCTTTTCCAAAAACACTGTAGGATAACTTGTCTTAATGATTATTGACCAGTTGCTCTCACTCCTGTTGTTGCAAAGTGTTTTGAGTAACTGGTAATGACTTACATCAAAACCTCCATTCCAGCCAACCTAGATCAACACAAATTTGCCTATCAGACAAACAGATTGACTGAGGATGCTATTTGTGTGGCTTTTTATGCTGCCCTCTCCCACTTGGAAAGCCTAAAACCTATATTAGAATGCTCTTTATTGAATATAACTTGGCATTTAACACTGTTGTACCAATCCAGGTCATCAGCAAACGTTATGCACTAGGACTTGCTCATTCTGTATGCATTATTGCCAACCCATCCATGAGTCAAACATGATTGTTAAATTTGCGGATAATATGACTATCATTGGGCTTATCTCAAATAATGATGAAGTTGCTTATAGGGAGGAGGTTCAGAACCTGACAGCATGGTTTAACATTAACAACTTGGTCTTAAATATTAAAAAGACCAAGGAAATTGTCTTGGATTTCAGGACCAGGAAAAAGATCAATCACAGTCTAATGATTGATGCAGAAGTTGTGGAGAGAGTTTTCAGCTTTAAGTTTCTGGGATTTACCATTGCAGATGACTTGTTCTGGGTTGACAACACCTTGGATGTAATCAGTAAAAAACAACAATGCCTCTATTTTTTGAGGAAGTTAAGGAGAGTTAACTTACTCCAGAAGCTGCTAATTAATTTCTTTAAATGCACTATAGAGAGCATCTTGGCGATTTATATGAAAGCTTGGTATAGTAGTTGCACCAAGGCTGTTAAAAAGGCTATATAGTAGTTTGCAAAGACAGCAGAAGTGATTATTGGCATTGAATTGCCATCTCTTAAATATTTGTATAAGACCTGCTGTGTGAAAAGGATTAAAAACATTATTAATGACACTACTCATTGTGGACATTTTTTGTTTGAGTTTCTTCCTGCTTTAGATCAATCTGTGTAAGTACAAACAGGCTAAAAATAGCTTTTTTCCATCTGCCATACATTTTTGAACTCTGAATCTCCTTAGTCTGAGATAACTTTTAACTGAATATGTGCAATAAGTTATGTTGGTAATGCACAATATACCAATATTATATAGTACAATATATAACAAGCAATATATTACATATTAATAGGTACAATAATAATTTACGTTGTTGTACATTGGGCAATAATAATGTATTCTGGTTGATGTATTTTAGTATTATTATTTTATTATTTTTTTTTTATTATTTTAGGTGACCTTGGGGTTGTCATAAAAGTAATGTTGTTGTGTTACACAATGACAATAAAGTGTTTGAACTTGAGCATGAACCCTGAAGTGTTTAATAAATTTAAAAAAATATTAACAATTTGGATATTGAATTAAAGACTAGAAAAACTAAAAAATTCAGAAAAGACATGGGGTGCTATTGACGTAATAGTACTTTTGAGGGGTGGTAGCAGAATAGGGGAGTGCATTTTGTTAAAACAATGGATGCTTCAGCATTTAGACCTACAGGGGGAAATAAAAAAAAGAGAAATATGTAGGTAGCTCCTCAATGTGTGGATATGAAATGTGTTCTAATTTTACTTCAAATATGGACACAGGTACTGACATATTGGAATCTGTGTCCCACCAAAAGGGATTAAATTTAAAGGGACAGGCTTCCATTAAAAAAAAAAAAAAAAAAAAGGAAAAAAGTGGTGTCAGAAATCGAGGTGAAACAAAAACAAAATGATGTAATTGTTTTAGAACTTGACCCAATATATGATGACAAATATGGATTGGTAGTAAATCTTATTAATGAGTCTCTTACTTCTGAATGTCTATCACCTTTGAATAAAGGCTTGTCATTTTGCACAGCATCATTGGATGACTTTCACAATCTTAATCATTTTGTAGGTATGTGAATGTAATGCATTACCATGAACACAATCATTGTGTGGTGAATGCAATGAGTCTGGGTTGTTTTCAATTTAAGAAAGCTGATTTTAATCTCTCCTACCACCATAGGGTTCATATTTTTGAAAATATAGTTATAAGTGAAATGATTCAGAGTGAGGCTACAATATGTAAGAACTGTTCTTATAATTTATCTATACAAGGCAGGGATGCCTTAAATGATTTTTAAATTAATTCTAATTATATTATTACTAATGCAGGTAAGGGTGGTATGGTAGTATTGTGAGCAAAGGAAGATTATTTAAATAAAGCAAGAAAACATCTTTCTGATAGGAAGGTATATTCCTCTGTGGTTATTGACCCAAATGCCATTTTACAAAAACAGTTGGAAGAATTCTTTAATGATGGGTGTAGAACAAGGTATTACTACTGAAACACCGAAGAACTAGCAGCAGGGAATCGAGAGAAACAGGTTTGATATTTTCTGTAGAAGATGCATAAAAATGTTCCTCCTCCATATGGTAGATCAGAAGTATCAGGAAAGGTTTTGCTGATGGAACATATTCCTGCTTATTTTGAATTGTATTAAAAATCTGTTTAGAGTTGATTCCATCCAGACTGAAAGATGTTAGTCATTTTTTATCATTCTGAAAAAGAAAACCATGAGAAATTCAAGTCTATATATTAACTCAATGTTTTTTCACTATATATTAGTATACCACATGAGAGGCTGCAAAGGCAGTCGTAATCTTTTTCCATAAATATGGAAAGTATTATATACATTTCCACTAACTCTTGGTGAATTTATTGTGCTAAGTAATAACTAAAATGTTTTCTTCTTTAAGGAAGATTGTTATTTGAAAATTAATGGAACAGCAATGGGAGCAAATTTTGCTTGTATTTATGCTGATATTTTCATGTTTTTTTTTTTTCTGAAAAACAATATGGGTGGGTTGCCAACACAGATGTGCTCAGTGGGTTCTTTGATTTTTGGTCCCATTTTTGAAAGACTGTTGGATGGTTTGGGATGGCAGTTTGGACTTAATCATGTTGTGTTAGGTACAAAATTTGTTGCACAATTTGATTTTTTATAATATGTTTTTTGAATGTTTCTGTCACTATGTTGATTAATTAGAAAGTAGCAACTACTGTATACAAAAAAAAACTTTTCAAAAGAATACTCAACAATCAGAAAGAGTATGATTTATTTTAACATATGACTCAAATGTGTTAAATATTAAAGGAGTCATACAAAATCATTGGAATATAATAGACAATTGTAGATTGTTATAGGAAGAGTCACACAGAGGTATAGTTTTTTTATATTAATGATAAGACTTTGAGAGTCTATTTTAGGTTATAAGATAGGAAAAAAAAAAAAACAAAAACAAAACAAACAAAAAAAAAACAGAAGAGAAAGGTGATGATTCAAATACAACACTGAATGAATGTTTACCTTGCTAGAATTGTTTGTATTGCTCTCAAGTTACTAAAACCAAACATTTAACTTCCACCAGTACATTTAATGTTTTTGAAATTTGTGATTTAATAACATTTATTTTTATTTATTTTTATTTTACATTTGTTGACTGGGATAGTCTAGCTGGATACATGTCCATTTTCAGTAGAGGCCCAGGGAGATAAGCTCCAAACATAAAAACATTACAAAAATAGAAATTATGAAATAAAATTACAAAATAGAAATTACAAAATAAAAATTGACTACTTACACTGAATAGCTTTCATGTGGAGATATGCTCCAAACATAGCAAAAGGACTATATATGATACTGAAAGTTACTAAGGTTCTACTATATAAGAGAATTTAAAAGTGTATGGGTTATAATTAAATAAAAGGTTTGTCTAAGAAGAGGAAAAGTAGTTTAGAGATTTTGCATGGGTGTTAGATATAAGGAGATACAGGTACACTTGTGGTACTAATGTTGCCATTTGTAAGTCAAAGTAGGGGAACTAGAGATGTAGGTAGAGAAAAAAAGATACATATGAGGGCTGAATAAAGTTAGCTTCTAGGATTAAAGGTTGAGAGGGGACAAAGCCCAGAAGGAGGGCATATAGCAAGAAGAGATAGTAATAGGAAAAGTAAGATTTAGTCAGGTTTAGTGCAGGGACACAGCCAATGATTTTTCATGTGTTCTTTGAGGTGTTTTTTGTAGAGAGATGTAGATGAGAGAGATGTGAGTGACATAGGAAGCTTGTTCCATATTTTTCTCACAACGTTGGTAAAAAGGGTGTCTCCAGCTTTGTTATTAGATTTTATATGGGCGATTAGTAGCTTATTAGCTGAACGGAGAGTCACTAGATTTTTATATGGGGAGATTAAGTTAGAGAGGATTGGAGTATTATTTGGGTGATGAAGGATTTTTTGTATGATCACTAGTTGATTATACACCAGCTGGTTTTGTAGTTCAGACCATCCAAGTTGTTTAAGGTTGTGACAGTGGTGGGTTCTAAAAGGGGTGCCAGTGGCAAATCTTGCAATATTGTTATAGCTAGTTTTGAGCTTATTTAGATTAGATTTTGATAGATTTGGCATAGAATAGGGTAGACGTGAGATGGGTCTGGGCAATGGTGGTTCTAGCTAGAGGTGTGAAGTAAGGTTTAATTCTATACAAGGAGCCAAGTTTTTATTGACCATCAGTATAGTATTGTTGATATGATCGTCATAGCTGAGGTTATTATCTATAGTAATGCCCAGGAGATGCGTATTAGTATCAGGGGTAATAGTGGTACCATTGTTAGGGGTAATTGTGAAGTGGATGGATGGGGACGTTTGGGTGGGAGCAAAGAGTAGCAATTTTGTTTTTTTAGGGTTAAGGAGGAGGCAATGGTCAGTAAACCAATTTTCAATAGTGTTAAATACTGTTTGGGTAAGGGTTTGAAGAGAGATAGATGAATTAGAAGAACATATTAGAGTGGAGTCATCAGCATATTGAATACAGGTGGCTTGAGGAAAAACAGTATTGAGGTCATTAATAAAAATTGAAAATAAAAGAGGGCCTAATATAGAGTCTTGAGGGACTCCAATGTTTATGGGGAGGGGTGTGGATAGGTTATTATCCCATAGCACTGCTTGATGTCTGTTTTTTAGATAGGGTGTAAACCAAAGTATTGCTTGAGGGTTAAGAGATTGTCAAAATACACCTCCAAAGGCTGAAGAACATCAGACTGAGACGAAATTATAATTCAACGACTTTAATGGCTTAAATAAACGTAAAAATGTAATAAATCAAGCGCTTTCACCTGGTTCATACCAGGCTTTATCAAGATATCAATAATGTGGAGCTTGTAGTCAGTGTTCTTTTATTTTTAATGATAGTAGCTTATATATTCCCTCTAGGAATTTTAGGTTCTGTGCAAGTGGTCACTTTAATTGTGGAACTAGAGGGATAGTATATTTAGGTGTCTGCACGCAATGTTGCAGTTTTTACATAGGAAAGACTGAAAGACCCTTAAGACGTAAAATATACGACCATCTATATGAGGTATCTAAAAAGAAAGACACTAATGCTTTCTATAAACATCATTTACAGTGCCCCAATATGCAGTTAAAGTTTTTGGTCTTGGAACAAGTTGTACAAGACCAAAGAGGGGGTGACTGGGAAACATTTTTCGAATACAGAGAACTTTTGTGGCAATTAAAGTTAAATGCCTCAAAACCACCTGGTCTTAATGATAATGTTAGCGTTAGAAGTATTCTTAGGATGAGAAGAGCAAAATTATGAAAGCATTCACACTTCTATTTGTTCCAACAGACTGAAATTGAACCACTTTGTGGTTATTTCCTTTTGTTACATATTTTACATTTTTACACTGTTTGTGTAACCAATGGTATTTTTAGCAAGTTATTTGTTATGTAATGTTTTTTTAAAAAATTTAATTGAAATTAGTATTTTGTAATTAACTATCATGTGACTGATTTTAATGATATATAAAGGCGTCTGTTTTAATTATTGATATCTTGATAAAGTCTGGTATGAACCAGGCGAAAGCGCTTGATTTATTACATTTTTACTTTTATTTAAGCCATTAAAGTCGTTGAATTATAATTTCGTCCCAGTCTGACATTCTTCAGCCTTTGGAGGTGTATTTTGGCTTTGGTTTTGATTTGTAGTTTCAGTTTTGTTCTTGGTTTTTTCATGGCTGAAGGGGCTGACTCAGTGGATTTTCAGAGTACACCAACTTTACTCAGAGATTAGCGTGATGATGCTCCGGTGACCAGAGGAGAGTTCAAACAAGTGTTGGCTTTACTAACTCAATTGAGCAACATTTTTTTGGCAAAGGGATCTGGGGACACTGTTTTCACATTGCCTGGTAACCAACAGGAGGGTTTGAAAAGGAAGATTTTGTCACCTACAATTCGAGTGCAGAATGGCACTGACCGGGCGGAACTTCCTGATGAGATTCTATTGGTAGAAACCGATCTGCAGGAGCAGCCTGGTAAAGTGCACACGAACCGAAAGAATGGATTTACTACACAAATGAAGGATTTTAACTTCAATGCGTGGACTGAGCAACAGTTTGTATTTAAACAAGGTACTTTTGCAACCCCTTTGAATCAAAATGACAGTGTGGAACAAGACTTTAAAGACTTAAGTGACAAGTTGTACGCATTTAAGACTATGCAATTAGAAATTGATTATCTGAAAGAATGTATACGCGTACAACGTGTCCCAAAAGGCTTGCGCTGTTTTAAATTTCCTAACAGTGCATTGCCGGGAACTTCTTTATATACAAGTTTGGTAAAGTTATTTGATAGAACTGGCTTGGAACTTCTTGACCTCATGACCAAGGACTATGAGGTTAAAGCTGGTAGTTTATTAAGTGAAGTCAACAGCCTAAATGATTCTATTGTTAAAAGAAAAAATTTTCTTAGTGTTAAAAAAGAATATGATGGGATTTTTAATGAAGTTGACCAGCATTGTATAAAGGTTGTTAACCGCAAAATTAGAAAATTAGAACGCGATTTAGCTGAATATGGGGATGGGTTGGCCTGTCCACTACCTGGTAAGGGTAGGATGAACACAGGTTATACTGTAGATATGACGAACAATCCTGTATTTATTAATAATGAAGTTACTCCTGTGATGGAATTACCTAGAAGGAGTGAGCGTTTAGCACAAAAAGAAAATAGAAATATGAACCAGGGTTTTCAACATCCCCAGGGCAGACCGAGGGGCAGGAGCACGACATATTACCAACAGGGTTGGAACAGGCCACGCAGATAGATGGCTTAAATTTTAAAGTTGGCGCTGAATTTTTTAATTCATTGTCCGAATCAGTAAACTGTAACCACAGAGTCGTGACTAAGAATAATTTTACTATATATAATTTTACTGACATTAATGTGACCACTGATTTTTTTGAACTTTTTATCAGAGGCTTTCAGTTTGTTCCTTTACGTTCACTAAACCTGTCCAATACATTAGTAGATTTGAAGCTTTTTGTGAGGTGTTTAAACCTTGCATTACAATTTAAAGGGCAAGAAATAATGAAAGAGCAATTTGTTAGGACTAGCACCATAACCCCCCCCCCATTCATCCCTCCTTAAAAAATTTTGAGGAATTGGTGGAGGCAGATATAAGAAAACAATTTTCATTTAACACATATTTTCCACCTACAAATTTGGACTTTAAACTGCATCAGTTAATCAATTTTTTAAAGGATGAAGGGGTTAGAGTCATGAAACCGGACAAAGGTGGGGGGGGTAGTGTTAATGTACAACTGGGTGTATGAATCTTACATTCATAACATGTTGCAGGACACCCAGCAGTATGAGGTAGTTTCTAGAAATGAAGTAAACATATCTTATTCTAAAATTAAATTTGTGCTATTTGATCTTTTAATGCAAGGTGCCATTAATGAAAAGCTATATAATTATTTGTATGTTGATAAACCCAAGACTCTGGTGATATTTGGAATACCTAAAGTTCACAAAGGGTTAGATCCCCTGAAGTTTAGACCAATAGTCTCTGGTTTGGGTGGTATCACAGAACCATTGGGTAAATTTATTGACCAAACTGTAAAAAAGTTTGTATATTCTTTAAAGCATGTCTGTAAAGACTCCTGGGAATTTCTTAAAGGTATTGAAAGAAACCTTTATAAACCAACTTGCCTGATGGTTACTATTGATATTGTGGAATTATTTCCTAGTATTCCACATCACACAGGTTCAGAATGGTTTAATGAGGTACTAGCTACACAATCTGGCCTAGGGTCTAACACAGTCATGTTATTAGTTGAATTTATGGAAATTGTTCTTCAAAATAATTTTATTTATTTTAATGGAGAGATATTTAAGCAAAAAAAGGGGGTAGCAATGGGTACTCCTTGTGCCTCAGCATATGCAAACATTGTTTTGCATTATTGGGAGAACAAATTCATATTTGCGACTTGTTGGGCTAAACACATTATCCACTACAAACGATTTTTGGACGATATTTGTATATTGTGGGATGGTGACTTGAACAAATTTAAGGAATTTATGGCATACATCAATATGTCTACGCATTTTTTATCTTTTACATGTAATGTTAGTGATGATAGGCTCAGTTATCTTGATGTAACGCTCTACAAAGATTATGCAAATGGTTTTTTTCAGTCTAAAATTTATAGAAAGGCCACTTTTTTGAATTCTTATTTGCATTTTGAAAGTGGTCATCCATTCTACCAGAAAAAAAGGAATAATAAAAGGACAATTCATACGGGCATCTAGAATGTGCAGTACAAATGAGTTGTTTCACAAAGAGGTTAACCTGTTGAAGGAGCGTTTTACGGAAAGAGGTTATCCAACAAGTTTGGTCAACAAACTGGCTCTTGAAGTAATTACTAACAGGGAACTTAAGTATTACCCATTATTGGGTGTTGGTCAACAGATAGTTGAGAGAAAGGAGCAGGAAGATAAATGTGGGCTACACAGTACATTTATCCATACATTTACTAAGGATTCTGAACAGGTAGAATTAAATGTGTTGAAATATTGGCCAGTTTTGACTCTTCAAGAAGACATGCACAATGTGATACCTACAACACCCAGTTTCGTAAAAAGAAGGGATATAAATTTAAAAGGTTTATTCGAAAGTAGAAACCATGACAGAAATCAGGTACCTACCCTGAAGTTAGGTACATATAAATGTGGAGCTTGTAGTCAGTGTTCTTTTATTTTTAATGATAGTAGCTTATATATTCCCTCAAGGAATTTTAGGTTCTATGCAAGTGGTCACTTTAATTGTGGAACTAGAGGGATAGTATATTTAGGTGTCTGCACGCAATGTTGCAGTTTTTACATAGGAAAGACTGAAAGACCCTTAAGACGTAGAATATAAGAACATCTATATGAGGTATCTAAAAAGAAAGACACTAATGCTTTCTATAAACATCATTTACAGTGCCCCAATATGCAGTTAAAGTTTTTGGTCTTGGAACAAGTTGTACAAGACCAAAGAGGGGGTGACTGGGAAACATTTTTCGAATACAGAGAACTTTTGTGGCAATTAAAGTTAAATGCCTCAAAACCACCTGGTCTTAATGATAATGTTAGCATTAGAAGTATTCTTAGGATGAGAAGAACAAAATTATGAAAGCATTCACACTTCTATTTGTTCCAACAGACTGAAATTAAACCACTTTGTGGTTATTTCCTTTTGTTACATATTTTACATTTTTACACTGTTTGTGTAAAGAATGGTATTTTTAGCAAGTTATTTGTTATGTAATGTTTTTTTAAAAAATTTAATTGAAATTGGTATTTTGTAATTAACTATCATGTGACTGATTTTAATGATATATAAAGGCATCTGTTTTAATTATTGATATCTTGATAAAGCCTGGTATGAACCAGGCGAAAGTGCTTGATTTATTACATTTTTACATTTATTTAAGCCATTAAAGTCATTGAATTACAATTTCGTCCCAGTCTGACGTTCTTCAGCCTTTGGAGGTGTATTTTGGCTTTGGTTTTGATTTGTAGTTTCAGTTTTGTTCTTGGTTAAGAGATTGTGCTTTCAGCACACCAATTAGTAAGTTGTGGTTAACCATATCAAAGGATTTTGATAGGTCAATAAATAATGTAGAGGACAGAGAATTATTATTTTGATTTCTGTTTATACAGTCAGTAAAATTAGCAGGGCAGTGGTTGTACTATGAAAGGGCCTAAAACAGTGCTGGCAATTGGCAAGTAAATTGTTGTTGAGCAGGTGTTGACGTAGTTGATGGTGAATACATTTTTCCATTATTTTGGCAAGTGGGGAGAGTAATGCAATTGGATGGCAATTGGAGATATCAGTGGATTTGCCTCCTTTATATAAAGGGATAATGTGGGAGACTTTCCATATAGATGGGATGCTACCTTCTGTGATGGTACGGTTTATAAGGATGGATATGGGATAAGCTATGACTTTGGAAGCTATTTGAAGATATTCAGCTGGCAGGTGGTCAGCAGAAGGGGTACAAGGCTTGAGTTTTTGAAGGAGTTTGCAGATAAAGGATGTTGGTACAGGTTGTATGTGGAAGGAGGGCATTGGACTGTTTATGATTTGTAACGGGTTGGGAGGACTGGGAGGGAGTGTCTTTGCAAGATTTTGAATAATTTCAGTGAAATAATTATTAAAGGCATCAGCTATTTACAAAGGATTATCAGGAGGAATTGAAGTTGGGGCTAGAGTTTTGGAATGTCCTGGTTGGAGAAGTTTATTGATGCCTGACCAGAACTTTTGTGGATTTTTTGTATGAGATTGTTGAAGGTGGTGATAATATTTTTTTTTGTCTAAGATAATGTCCTTTTTGGTTGCATTTCTTAGCTGTTTAAAGAGTAGATGGTCTGCAGATCTCTTAGTGGCTCTCCATTTGGCCCATATTTTGTTTCGTAGGAACATTTTTTCCTTGGTTTGTTGTGTGAGCCATGGAGCTGCTTTGGTCCTGATTCGGGAGGATCGAAGGGGGGCATGGAGATCCAGGATTTGTAGGAATTTAGTATTAAAGTAAGAAACAGCATCATCTAGTTTGAGGTGCTTCAGAGGTGACCAGTTACAGGCTTTTAGTTCATTTTGAAAGTTATCTTCTTGAAAGTGTTTTTTTGTATGAAAGGTTATAAAGGTGTTATTGGTAGGATTATGAGCCTTTTGCCTTATTATATAGGTTAAAACATGGTCGCTAATGTCATCAGGTAGTGTTCCTGGTATATAGGTTTCAGGATGACTATTTACAAGGATCCAGTCAAGAGTTGTTTCTTTATTACTAGGTTTGTGAATTCTTGTGGGGGTGTTTATTATTTGGGTGAAACCATGAAGATTAATGTGGGTACTAGGATTAGGGGAGCTACAGGTAGTCCAGTCAATATTAAAGTCACCTAGTAATATTGTTTCTTGAGGAAGTAGGGTGGAGAGGTTACTAAAAATATTTTCAAGAGTTTTAGTATTATTTCCAGGTGGGATGTAGGTACAGATTATGAAAATAGATTTAGATTTATTAAGTTGTAGTTTAACAGTAAGGGTTTCGGCATTGGTGTTAGGAGGTAGAGGTACATTATAGGATGAAACTTGAAGTTCTGATTTATACAAGATAGCTACACCGCCACCCTTTTTGGAAGTACGGTCACATCTGAGGATGTTGTATCCAGGTGGGGTTATTTCTAGGTCATGAGTAGAGGGTTTTAACCAAGTTTCAGTAAGACAAAGGAGATCAAATGCATGTACTTGTAAAAGAGCAAGTAATTGACTGAGTTTGTTGTTACTGCTACGGATGTTAAGTTGAGCTATTTTGAGAGAGTTACCTAGTTGTGTGGATGTAGAAATTCGATTAGATGTTTATGTTAGTGGAATATTGATATTTTGTTGGTTAGGGCCAGGATCACGATGAATATCTCCATCTAATAAAAGATCAATAGGATGTTTTAGTATAGTCTTTATGTTTTTAAAGTACTTGGGTGAGCTTAGCTTGCTGGGAAAGTAGGTAAATTGTGAAGATCTATGAAACTTTGTGAGTAGTTAAACTGAAGGGGAGGTTATATTGCTATGTGAGAGGGAACTGAGGTGTGAGCTTGGTATAGTTTGTTGGTGGGAAGGTATATTATTAAGTAGAGAGAAGTGCTCATAGAGGGTTAGGGTATAGGGTAGAGTTAGGAATAGTAGTGAAGAAGTAATAAAAAGGTAATATTTAAGGTTAGAGTTATGTAAGATGGTCATTTTAGAAAGTAGGTTTTGTGAGGTAATGTAAAATGTGAGATAAAGTAAATAAATAAGGTGTGGTCTGGTAGTATAGAGGGATAATTGTACCTTACTACAAAAGAGTGGGGATGAATAAGGAGATAGTTAAGAGAGGAGTCCTCAATTAGAAGTCTAAGGTGATAGGGATAGAAATTAAGTGGGTGTGGCTTATTATGTTTAAGTTTAACAGCACTGGGGGTGTGTGGGAACTGGGGTAGGGTAGGGGAGCGGAGTGAGCCCATAGGGCGAACAGAGCGGGCTACAGCAAGTAGTGGAGGATTCAACAGAGACAACTAGTGAACAATCGTAGCCCAGAGAGAGACAGAGCAGCAGGTAAGTAGCTTCTAATAGAGCAAGCAGGGTATAGGTAAGAGGATAGTGAAAGGAGAGGCTAAAAACAATTAAAGTCGACAGTAGGCAGACAATGAGGAGAATACATGCTAGGAGCAGGTGAGGAGTAATATGGTGTAATAGCAAGGCAGCAGGGCAAGGGTTGAGGAAAAGAAAGAAAGGGATGTAGTGTTTTGAAACTAGTAGTATTAGGGGAGTGAGTAAGGGCACAATGCTAGAGGACACTGTCACCTAGTGGGCAGAATAAAAAATTACAGCAGGTAACCAGGAAAAGTAAAGTAGGTAGGGAAGGATAGTTTAACAGGTGAAGAAATTCAACAGATGTTTCTAGTAGGTGAGAGGAGTCTGACTGCTGGCTTTCCTGACTCAGTGGCTAAGTTAATTTACAGAGTTTAATTATAGAACAGATAAAGCAGATTTGCTTACAATAGGGGTTAGTGGTGAGACATACTTTGTGATTTCTGTACAAACAGTAGTAGGCACTGGGACAATAGATACAAAGATGGTCCAATTTGGAAGGCTTGAGGTAGATCAGGGGGTCCTTAGTATCCAGGCGGGTCCCTTAATGCAAGGTAGGGGTAGGTTGCTAGGAAGGTAAGAAGGTAAGAGGAAAGGGTATTAATAAAGTACTATGGCAACAAAAGTACCTTCAGGATACTGATAATATTGCCTAGGTCAACAGTTCTACACATATTAGTAAATGACTACATATATATTTATACAGAAGATGCACTAGGAAGTAGGCTAGGTAAAAATAAACAGTCTAGCAGTAATGCAAACAACCTAAAACATTTAGAGATACCACAGGTAGTGGGCTAGGTATAATGTTTAAGGTAAGCTAGAAACTGAGTTGGAGAAAGAGAGAAAAAAAATATTGTGATCAAACTGTGCTGTTCAGATGCAGAAGCTTGTATGAAAAAAACATTAACATTCAAATATATAAAACAGTGTAGTATAACAACTGAGAGGGTACTGGCTTATAGTAGCCATTGTGGAAACAATAAATAGCAAGAGGTTTTTGTAACAATTAAATATGTGATGCCAGTTCACAATAGTAGACAGTAGGTAACAGCCACTTGGTATAATGGAGGTAGCTCCCACGGCCGATTGACATAGATCAGAAATAATGTATTTTAGATAATTTAGGGCATGGTGTTTTTTATTTTATTTCAGAATAGTACTTGAGATAAGGTATTGGTGCAGGTCTGTTGGGATGTTAATAATGGTGCCATATTGTACCGCATTAGCGGTCCTTATCTAATGTAGAAAAAATGGAAGAAAACCCAAACTATCAAATTCTGCATACAGATGTTAATAATGGTGCCGTATTGTACCGCTTTAGCAGTCCTTATTTAATATAAATTAAAAAAAAAACAAATACTCAAATTCTACATACAGAGAGAGAACGAGGATAAGGTACTTGCAAGGAACGGTTGGGAAGCTAATAAAATAGTACAGTACTTTATTGCATATGGTAAACTTGAGCTAAAACCAGAAGAACTGGAGACGTGTTCTGCAAACAGCACATGAGCTATACGAGCTTCCCCGGAGTCATGCAGAATGCATAGCTCATCCTTTCTCGACAAAATGAGGTAAAAATGAATAAGCCGAGAGCAGTAAGCAACCTGGCTTTGCCCCTGTTTATTTCGAAGGTGTGGGAGGAAGGATTACAAATTACACCTGCATGGAGCAGAATTACAGATCTGCGCAACACAAACCACATGGAATGAACCGCAAGCCAAGTAGTTGTTATCGTGTCACCAGTTGATGTGGAAAGGGCTTAAAATATAATGAAATTAATTGAATTAAAGAGGTTTAGGAGACAGCGTGATTACAAAATGATGCTAAAAGGAAACTAATGAACATTTAAAATTAGGTCGCATTGGCACGCGTAGCACTAACTGCAACCGTTTCTACCATTGGGATGAATATGTCGCAATTGTAATACCACCATAAAGTAGCATAGCACGACAATGATTTCGATTGCTCAGATTAAATATTGTAAAAAAAAATTAAGTTACTAATCAATGTGTGATGAAATTCACTTCACTAAGTAGGTTTAGGTTTGGGATGAATATGTCGCAATTGTAATACCACCATAAAGTAGCATAGCACGACAATGATTTCGATTGCTCAGATTAAATATAGTAAAAAAATTAAGTTACTAATCAATGTGTGATGAAATTCGCTTCACTAAGTAGGTTTAGGAGACAGAGCAAATCAACCATACGATAGAGAAACCAATTGAAAAGTAAAATTTAGTTCACCTTAAAAACACTTAACACTAGTTGCTACCATTTCTAAAAATGGGATAAACAGAACGCAACATATAGAGCAATCACAAAATTACACCAGTTAAAAAGATTGAATCTCTGTACATCCACAAGAGAGAGCGCTAGTTAACTACTCTAATCACAGTACACTGTGGGCAACAGAGAAACTGCAACAGTACCATTCTAGTAACTACACAATTGCGATAGATTTACCTTTGCTACTCAGGTAGTACAAATGAGTGAAAACAGTTTCACACTACAATATTTCAAATTGCTCAGCATTAGTATTGTGGAACAACACAGTTAATAATTACTTCAGACAACATAATAATACTCACTGTTGGTAGCATATTTCTGGCTTCAGGAGCACACAGCAGCCAAGGGAAGAGTGTGGGTAGTAAAGGACGGCGCCATGAAAGTCTACCTCCCTATATGCCCTAAGGGCAGGGAATGAGGAGGAAGTGGGAGGGGTAGCGAAAGAGAGGGAGGGGGTAGAAGAGGGAGGGACAGAAGGTAAGCAGAGAGCAGTTTTTGAGGAATGGCAGGTAAGTTCCAAAATGAAGGGGTAGCTTAAAAGGTATACACTGAAAGGTGAAAAAAATGGATAGGTTCAGGTGAGGACATGAGGGTGAGTTAGATGATAGTTAACAGAAGAGGAGATATTAAGTCATAGGAATATTAAGGTCCAGGTGAAAAGTGAAAAGTGATGATCATAACAGATAGTACAGCAAGTAGTGGAGGATTCAACAGAGACAATCAGTGAACAATGGTAGCCCAGAGAGAGGCAGAGGAGCAGGTAAGTAGCTTCTAATAGAGCAAGCAGGGTATAGGTAAAAGGATAGTGAAAGGCGACGCTAAAAAGAATTAAAGTCGACAGTAGGCAGACAATGAGGAGAGTACAGGCTAGAAGCAGGTGAGGAGTAGTATGGTGTAATAGCAAGACAGCAGGGCAAGGGATGAGGAAAAGAAAGAAAGGGATGTAGTGAGTTGAAACTAGTAGTATTAGAGGAGTGAGTAAGGGCACAATGCTAGAGTACACTGCCACCTAGTGGGCAGAATAAAAATTACAGCAGGTAACCAGGAAAAGTTAAGTAGGTAGGGAAGGATAGTTTAACAGATGAAGAAATTCAACATGAGTTTCTAGTAGGTGAGAGGTGTCTGACTGCTGGCTTTCCTGACTCAGTGGCTAAGTTAGTTTACAGAGTTTAATTATAGAACAGATAAAACAAATTTGTTTACAATAGGGGTTAGTGGTGAGACATACTTTGTGATTTCTGTACAAACAGCAGTAGGCACTGGGGCAGTAGATACAAAGATGGTCCAATTTGGAAGGCTTGAGGTGGATCAGGGGGTCCTTAGTATCCAGGTGGGTCCCTTAATGCAAGGTAGGGGTAGGTTGTTTGTGATTTCTGTACAAACAGCAGTAGGCACTGGGGCAGTAGATACAAAGATGGTCCAATTTGGAAGGCTTGAGGTGGATCAGGGGGTCCTTAGTATCCAGGCGGGTCCCTTAATGCAAGGTAGGGGTAGGTTGTTTGTGATTTCTGTACAAACAGCAGTAGGCACTGGGGCAGTAGATACAAAGATGGTCCAATTTGGAAGGCTTGAGGTGGATCAGGGGGTCCTTAGTATCCAGGCGGGTCCCTTAATGCAAGGTAGGGGTAGGTTGTTTGTGATTTCTGTACAAACAGCAGTAGGCACTGGGGCAGTAGAAACAAAGATGGTCCAATTTGGAAGGCTTGAGGTGGATCAGGGGGGTCCTTAGTATCCAGGTGGGTCCCTTAATGCAAGGTAGGGGTAGGTTGTGTTGGTAGCATATTTTTGGGTTCAGGAACACACAGCAGCCAAGGGAAGAGTGTGGGTAGTAAATGTTTTACAGCATGGATAATTTATCTAGCAGTGTGCTACTGTGGAAATGTTTATATGGGGAAGAATTTGCTACCTTATAACTTAAGTATTGCTAGCCATTTGAATGATATTAAATGTGAAAGGGAGCATGACCTGCTGCATAAACACGTAGTACACCATGTAATGTTTTTTTTTTTTGTTATTGGAATAAATTGAGTTTCTGATACATCTGTTAAAAGTAAAAACATAACATTTTAAATCATAAAGAAAGAAGGTGGATAGTAATGTTGGGTATATACTCTGGCTGTGATGGACAGCCGACCTAACCAATCGGAGAGTGTGCTTGGTCCATCCAGTTCAGTGGGGCTGGTTGATTGGTTCACAGCCACTGTACTGAATGTGAAGGAACATGGTCAGGAAAGTGACATCAGGGGATCCTTGAACAACCAGTTGTTGGCCTTTGAGAGGCTGTGTCAGAAGTATCGAGGCTTACAACTCGACAATGCTTTTTTGACTGAGTCTTTAAAATTAAAGCAGGTCCCAATGGGACTTCACCTATGGAAGCTTCCAAATGGGATTTCAGATGATTCGGCAGCACATAAGGAACTAGTGGAACTGTACAACAACACGGGACTTGAGGTAATGCGTATCATTGTTAAAGACAATGATATTAAATTGCAAAACCTCACGAAAGATATTGTGACTTTCAACTCTAGTATTACCAGTGACTTGTTTTTTGACTATAAAGATAAATACAACAAGATTTTGGTGGATTTGGAGAAGTATGTCAAAGATAATATGGCTAAAAAGCAGTCTAAACTAAAATGTGACATGAAGGATTATGCAACCGAGAATGTATATGTTGTAGATTTGCATGACAAAGGTAGTGATGATGTTTTGTTTGCTGATAATTTAGGAAATTATGTTTATAACTTAAATAAGGTTGGTAATACTAACATGAATGTGCCTGTTAATAACATTGCTAAAATGGGAAACAGTTGTGAAGCTAGAGACAAATTTTTTTAGAGCCCCCCCCCCCCAGAGCTGAGAAGATCAGAATGCCTGAAGAACCAGGCCGACCAGAATGGTTTTGTACATCAGAACTGATTGTCATACAACCAGAGGGGATGGAGGGGGAGAGGGAGACAGAATTACTGGCATTAGAGTGTACCAATATTGCTGACAATGTACTTGCAATTAAAGAAACAGGATGTGAGCATCAAGATAGTGTTGAAATTCTTAGAAATGATGATTTTGTGGTGTACAATTTTACTAGTTTGGCATTGACTTCTACACATTGTGAATTGTTGAGTAAAGGTTTTTCGTTTGTTCCACATTACAAAACTGACATTGCCTCTTTGTTACTGAATTTTAGACTATATACACGACAACTAAATTTGAAACTGTTATTTTCACAGAAGGATGTGAACTTTGCAGTAGGTTTAAAAAGGACGAGCACTTTTATTCCTTCATATCATAAGAAAGTGATGTTTTTTTGAATCCTTATGTGAAACATAATTTAGGAAACAGTTAAATAAGAATGTGTTTTACATTGACAACCTTAGTAAAAATGAAAGGGAAGCATTACATGCAATGAAAAATGACAGAAGGGTTAGATATATGAAACCCGATAAAGGGAGTGGGATGGTGGTGATGTCAAATCATTATCTTGAGATGTTGCAAGATGTGGTTTCCATTGATAATGTGATTTTTTTTTTTACCATAGATGTGGTCAATCTCTTCTCTGTGATTCTTCACGGTGACGGTATTAAAGCCTTTGAAGAATGTTTATTTATGGCTGGTGGTATGTCTAGTGTGAGAGTTAACTTTTTAACCAGCTTGATAGAAATTGTTTTGAAAAACAATTTTCTATTCTTCAAAGTTGAATATTACCGTCAAATCACAGGTGTTGCAATGGGGGCGAAATGTGCCCCCGTGTTTGCAAATGTGGTCTTATTAGAATGGGAGAAGGAAACAATTTTTAAGTCCAGGTTTATGTCCAAAATCATTAAATATCTAAGATTTTTGGATGATATACTGATCTTATGGATAGGGCAGAGTCAGAAATCGAGGAGTTTGTATCTTTTTTGAACAGCAGTACAGGCTTCTTGTCCTTCACCCATAGATTTAACAGGGACATGATTGACTACTTGGATATACTTCTCAAGAAAAGGGAAGGGAAGTTATTTCCACTATTTTTAGGAAACCAACACACTCAAATGGGTTGCTACACTATGATAGTTGTCACTCCCCCATCAGAAACAGGGGGGTAGTGAAACGTCAGATGTGTAGGTTATCTAGGTTGATTAGTGACGGTAATGAATTCAAGAGTGAAATATACACACTTATTAGGATGTTTATCAACCAAGGATATTCCCTTAAAATGTTGTTGAAGATCAAGAAAGAGATATACAAAAATAGCTTAATGTTTTTTGCCCTATTTTGGGGGCTGGGGTTGTCCCCCCTAAGGCTGCTACAGTATTTACTGCAGGGAACATGGTGATGGTGTTGAAATATAATCAGGATTGTCCTCAACTTGTAACTATTTTGAATTCCACCTGGGACAAAAGTTTTGATCAGGAACTCAAACACAAGTTGGGGGACAAACCTTGAATTGTATACAGTCGAGGTAGGAATTTAAAAGATACTTTAGAACAGAATGGTACAAGATCAAAGGGCACTTACAGGTCTAGAATGCATAAATGTGGTTGTTGTAACTACTGAAAATACATTAATGATGGCCCATACGTGGCAGTGGAGGGTTATTATTGATCCTTGGAATGCCCTGGGCGGGGAACATGTACTAAAACAAACATTGTGTATATAGCTACATGTAGCACATGCTCGGCATTCTGTGTTGGAAAAACTATGCGTAAATTAAAGGATAGAATTGCCGAGCATGTGAGGGACATCAAGAACAGGAAAGTGAGTAGTGCACTTTTCAATCATTCTGTAGTTTGTCACAATTTTAAAAGATTTTTGTTTTTTTTAATATTGACAGGGTTAAATTGAATGAAAGAGGGGGCAACATTTAAACCAATTTGGAGATGTGTGAAACTAAGTGGCAATTGAGATTAAATGCCAAGAATTTACCAGGCATTAATGATTATATTTCTATTGCCTACTTGTTGAAACAGAGATCCATGATTATATAGAATTTATATTATGTCAAAAATAATTATTCTTATTATTTATAAATTTGTTATAACATACGTTTTTTAATTTATCATGGACCTGTCCACAATTTCTGCGGTACAAATGTTTTTTAAAAGTTTTTTAAAAAAATGTATTATGCTTGGTCATGAATTTATATTTATTTTTAACTTAGGTCAATTATTTGTGATGTTAATGGATTTACACTATATAAAGGAAGTGATGTTTTTATATGGTGACTCTGATGAAGCCTGAGATTGACAGGTGAAAGCACTTAGTCTACCATTGAGGTATTAAAGCAGTGTTTTAACTCGGTTACCAGTGTAATGTCCCCTTTATTTTTTATTTTTGTGTTTTGATGTTTGGTTGGTTTATCTTTACCCTTCGTGTGGTGAAGTTTAAGGTTTTTAATGTTGGGTACTTTATTTAATGAGACTGAAATGAAGAATTGTAGTGATATGTTAAATACGATGTCTGTTATACTGGTTATGCAAACATTTGAATAATTTTAAATGCCCCTCATACTTGTAATTGCCCTGTCTAGGTAGTTTGTTTAAGTTGTTTTATGGTAGCATTACACTCTCAAGCACCTTTTTGTGTTTTTTACATGAGGAAGACTGGGATAGTCTATCTAGATGCAGTAGGTGGGGGCCTAATCTAACTGAGTTAGAAAACACATAAGAAAACTTCAAGCCAGGGACATATTTGTTTGTTGGAGTGTTGGACTTCAGAGTCCTTTTTCCTATATATTAGGAAGCCTAGGATCATCCATCTTGTGGCAGAAGGTATTTGTCTGGTTTCTCTTAGTTGAGAAACACTCCAGGAGTGCCCAAAATGTAGTTGTTTATTGGCCATAGGGCACAGGAGTCAATTTCAGCTTTTTACTGTTTTCTATAAATTACATGCATTTTCATGGAGCTGCTTACTGCACATCAGTAATTGGCAGTGCCCTGCATAAAAGCAAATGCTTAGACAGTAAAATTTTCATTGATGCATTGTGTGGAGTTAAGCTAAGAGCAGCAAATTAGTGTGCCAAAAAGCACTAATGCCACACCCTAGCACTAATTAACATCTGCCCTTAACCACAGAAGCCACCCCAGAAAACTTTAGTAAAACCTTTACCCAATAGACTATATGAAAACAGACATTATAGATCACTCTGAATATGTGTCACAGACAGATATGTGCCACATTGAGCAACATTCTACCTTTATCAATGATGATGTGATAATATGAACAAAAAAATATTGATTTTAACAATTGGCTTAGATTTTGGTATAACTCCAGAGGTATTCCACATCTGTCAGTATGGGTAGACATTGTTAACAGACCACATTGCTTTGCCAAGGATTGTCTGTACCTGTCCCCCTTGGATTTTGGATATTGGATAAAACATTATACACCTCCTTAGAGCCTTTTTTAGGATATGCCAAAATGACAAAACTTCCGGCATAGCAAAGGAAAATAAAACTTGTTACCTTAAGGCATTACTGTTCATAGCTAGGAACCTCAGCAAAACACTCGACACCGTACAACCTCTCCTCACTCTGGACAATGTAGACATCTGTGCTATTACTGAGACTCAGTTTAAAGCCATAGAAATACTATGGACACTAAAAGGCTACAGTGCCTTCTACACATTTAGACCAACAGCAGCACAGGCAAAGTCTAAATGTGTAGGGGTCTTGATTCACGTCAGCAAAAATGTGCTTCCAGTTTGGTTAAACAGGAAGATGCCTTTGAATTCATCCATGTGCAAGTCACCATAGATAAAATCTCTTACCATAGCTTAGCTAAAAATAGGTCACCATCTATTCCCTAAGAATCTCATAGCCCATAGTGAGACCTACTGGAGCCACTCATCATCCAACCAAATACCCTATTGATAGGAAATTTTAACTGCCCCTCTATAAACTGGGAAACATACACTACCTCAAACTTGCAGATACAACTTTCCTGACCTTTATTGCCATAAATACCCTGGCCCAGATAGTGAACACTTCAACAAGAGGTTCAAATATACTAGACCTAGTACTCACCATCTTGGGGGAGCACTGCACTCCCCCTGCTCTGTGTCATGTCCTCACTGATGAGGTCATATCACAAGGCTGTCTACTTTGAAATAAAAATTATTTGGAAAACACAGCTATATCTGTAACAGTTAGGCACTTTTGTAAAGCAAGCTGCACCCTGCTGTGTGATAGTTTTTCAAAATTCAATGCCCCCTGATCTATGAGATGACAGTATCTGATGCAGAATTGTTCACAGAAACACAGTACAAACACATAAATGACTGCATAGAAGCTGCTATACCTACCAGAAGTGAGCCCATGACAAACACTAAAAGCAAACCACACTGCTGGAATCCCAACCGTAATGGAGTGTATAACAAAAGGAAAAAAGAAAATCATGGCCAAAACCAGAAAGAGTTACTCTCATAAAGACAAGAGCTCAGTGATTAAACTACACAAGAAATTAAGAGAATTAATTCCAACAAGTACAACTACAAGGTCAAGATAGCCTCTCAGGCTAAGGACAACCACTAGTCCTTTTACAGCTATGTCTGTAACCTTAAAAGTAACACACAGCAGTATGCTGACCATAAAGAAACAACAAATCTGTTGGCCGACAAACTTCACCTGCCACTTCCATTACTATCCCCTGTGAAATCCCTTCTAGTCTGTCCCCCTATCCCCCTACTACCAACAGGGAACAGGTCTTGCTAGTGTTTGCCAATGCCAAAAATACGTCCCCAGAAACTAAAGACCCATCAGTCTGACAATTCTAATATGCAAAGACACAGAGCAAATTATCATGGAAATGATCTACAAGGACTTTAGAGGCCAAAGACTCATCACAGTCTGACATTGTCAAGGGAAGATCTTGCTTGCTTAAGAAGTAGACTTTTTTGAGAGGATCACCAAGGCAATGGATAAGGGGAGGATGGTGCATATCACCTACCTTGACCTGGCTTAGACAATCGATATGATCCAACACTCAGGTATTGTTTACAAACTGACTGAACTAGGCATACATCCCTGCATAACTCACTGGATTGCCAATTGGTTCACAGATAGGACCCAAGAAATCAGGATTGGTGTGATCACCTCCAACAAGTGACCAGGGTCACCAGGAGAATACCTCAGGGGTCTATGCTGGGCCTACTAATTTCAAAGGCCTCTGGCAGACGAAATTCACAGATGACTGAACATTTGGAGCTTGCATAGAATTCCCCCATGACAATAACATCCTGGAAGAGGCCCTAACACAGAGAAATGATTTGCACCAAAGCCACGATTTAAAACACAGTTACAAGACGTGCATTATAATGCCCTTTGAGAAAACTTTAACACAAGCCAATTACTCCATCAATAAAACACCCCTAAGAGTTGCCCTGGTAGTTAGAGGTCTGGGAACATATGTAAACAGTAGCCTGGCCTTTGGCCAACATGTAACCAAGATAGTAAGAAAGCATTTGTATGTTGCTCAAGTTATATGTAAGGGAATGGCATCCAGGTCCAAGGAAAGTATAGTTTCCTCAGCCTTTATCAGATCCATCATTGAGCACAATGCTCCCCAGGGCATACACCTGACTAAACATTTGCAACAGCTGCAGTGCCTACAGAGGTCCCTCACCAAGAAAATCCAGTGTATTAATACACTGTCCCACAAAGATTTCCTTAAGGCCCTATCTGTATACTCAGTCTCTTTCAGATTATTGAGAAGCTATCTATGCCTGGCATATAAGGCATTCTTAGTTCCAGCTCTGCACGTCTGCAAAACGAACTGCACTAGAAAGACTAGATCTAAGAATTTAAACATTGCCATTTTTGGAGGCTGTTTTGTTATTTTTTTATATTTTCTTAGTAAAGAAGTTGTGGACATTTACAGAGTGATGTTTTGTTATTTTTATGTTTTCTTAGTACGCCTGTCATGTTTTTTTTTTTTTTGGATTATTTTCTGAAAACATTGCCTGTGACATAAATAGAACATGCTGTCAAGACCAATATGTGTCTCAAAGGATTCCTGCACTATGGAAAATGCTCCCCGTCCATGTGAAGCAGAGGTCATCCCTCACCCTATTCAAATGTAAGATTGACCATTGGATGGCAAATCATAAATGTACCCCTGATCTGGCCCCCATATCTCTAATGGACAGTAACTAAAATACTACCTAATTAACATACACCCCTACTAAGTCCTTAGCCACCTCCAAACTAACAAACCCTTCCAAATAGACATCCAAGATACATGGAAAGACAGTAAGTGTGGGTTATACATTTAGGCTTATAAAGACCCTGGTGGTTGCCAGCTTAGTATATACCTAAGAACAGGGTTGGGAGTCAGCATTGTGGTAGGTTGGGAACTGGCATAATGGTTAAGGTGTTTACTTCACAGACACAATGTACAAAGTTTGATTCTCACTTTTGAGGGAAAATTGACTAGGCTTAAAATGTCCTACAAGGGCAGTTAGCCTATCACTTACCTATGAAACTATTAACTTACTGCAGTATAGCAAAACCCCACTAGATAACAGTATAAAACATTGTAATTGTGGACACATGCACTTTCACTTTAAGGAAATTTTTATTTTGACTTTTGGTTATTCTATATTTATTTGATTTTGATCCCTGCTTGGTGTATGCCTGATGTGTTTTTATTATATATTAGAATGGCTGGAACTGACAACATTGAGAAAGCTTTTTGGGTGAAGCCCAAGTTTCTGGGTCTGTTGCAGGGGCAAAACTTGTCACTGTGATGTTAATAAATTAAATTACTTCTGAATGCTGGTTTCCTGTTGTTCATAATATATAGCTAGATAGACATATAGATGAATAGATAGAATATCAATAAAATGTAAATAGAGAAGAAGTCATTTGTCTCACTCAAAAAGCATATGGATGTCAAATATCTGTGATATACCTTTGTTCCATTCCATTTCTCTCCCACCTTTATGTGTGTGTATGTGTGTGTGTGTGTGTGTGTGTGTGTGTGTGTGTGTGTGTATAAATATATGCATATGCATATAAATATCTATATATGTGTTTGTGTCACAGAGAACAGCTATTTATTGATCACATAATGCAAACATATGTATGAATGAATTATTACCTTATTTATTCAGTGTTTATCAGTTTTCTAAAACATTACTTTTTACAAAGGGTTAGGAGAGTTCTGTAACAAAACGAGGAGACTATGTTTGAAACCTTAGAGGACTTCTAAACAGGGCAGAGTATTTTGACAATGATAAATGTCACCCTGATTAAATGAGCAGCAAAGTCCTAAGTGGGAAGTTTCAAAACATGTTAAGACATTTTTACATATCAGTCATCAACTCCAAGGTGAGGGAAGAAGTGTCTTTTTATAAACTATTATGTAAATATTTATTACACTAAAACTCATAGCTGGACCAACAAAATAGAATAATGTAGTGCACTAACCTGTAAATCTCAGTACTCTAGAATAGTAGTAATAGATTGTAGGCAGTGTCAGGGAATATCCCTTTCTGGGTATCAACAATTGGGAGTCATGGGGGTGGTGTCATCATTTTTCTCTTGGTTACAATTCAAGATAGACTCTTGACTCATAGCAATTGAATGGAAGCTAGCATAATAGAAAGTATATGCTTTGTTTAGTTTTGCTATCCTAAGGCTAATGACAGCTTGCTATAAAAGACCCAAACTGCCTCTATCAGCTCAACTAGAGTTTATAGACATCTTGGACTCTAGCTTAGAAATGAAAATCCTGATTATATTAGGTGATATTAACTTTTCACGTATTGATTGGCCCACTGCTACATGTTCCACAGTTGTAGAAATTGTATTTTTATAACTTAATGCCTCTGAAGAAAATTAAACAAATAATCATGTTACTGACAAGACTGAATAACACTTTAGACCTGTCACTGCCAAACAGTCCCAATAAAATTTCCAGTATAACTTAACTAAAACTTTTGGGTAACTCAGATTACTTGTCTTTCACTTTTCTGTATGGTATAACATGGTCAGCCCAAAATGTAATAATGAGATACAATGGTTTAAAATTTTAAACCATGACTTAATCCTGAATTTAAATAAACTGGAATCTTGCTTCTGTTGAAAATCTGGCCATAGAGTTGAAAATGTTTGAAAATTTATATCAACAAGTAGTGTGTAACATGAAAGTAGCTAGTGTCCAGTTCCATAAGTGTGTTAACCCCCTGTAGGAAAAAGATTTGCTCAAAAGACTATCGAGGCCTGAGGGAAGGAAGTTCTTTGCCTTTATGAAATATAACTGGTGTGGCCAAGATGAGCATTGGATAGCAGCAGTTCTTTTCAGCTCTGTCAATTCAAATTTTATATGACCGAATGTTTTTATTATAACTGTTCTAAGAGGTGATCTTTTTCACTATTACATTCCCCTAAACATATTCTAGGATAGTATATAAAATATATTTGAAATTTTAACTTTTTTCTGTCAAAAAACATTGGATATATTTGTCTCATCATCAGACTTGAAAATGAACTTCTCTAAATCTAACCACTAAGAAACAGCTCTCAAAAAAGAACTACAATCTTTGCTAACCAACATCCAGCAAATGTCTATGAAGATTGATAAAATGGACTTGAAAATAGACAACTTTAAAGAGAAATGCACTCAACAAATGGAAACTTTACAAAAAGAATTTCAACAACAGAAAAAACAAATCTGTGGGATTGAACTAGCACTCAATGACATGGACAGCAGACTACAAGAAGGGGTACATAACATAGAATTCTTATTAAAACAGAATAGAGTACTTCATTCAAAAGTGGATGACCTAGAAAACATGTCCTGTAGAAATAATATCAGAATATTTGGTTTGCCAGACAACATACACTGTAATAACTTGGGAAAAATCCCTGACATTTTGGCTGCATGAAGTTCTTGACCTCCCTGAGGCGTTATCATATGGCATCAAAAGAGCTCACAGATCACTAGTTTCATCTAAAAACAGCAAGAACAACTCAACAAAATCTGTAATAGTGAGATTTCTTTCTTCACATGACATAGAAATGATACTCAAAACAGCCTGGGCAAAGTCTCCCATTAAAATAAAAGATAACATCATTCGTTTTGACAATGACTATCCCCCAGTGGTCATATCTAAAAGAAAGCTTTTTTGCAAAAATGTCAAATAAAAACTCACTTGTTATTCCTGGCCAGATTGAAAATTTTCCTGCAAGATGGACCCAAAGTACTGGTGGACTTGGATGCTGCTTTCTCATTTATCAGATCTAATAAAATACTGAACAAAATAGAAGAAATGGAATGGGCTAATACAAGTCTGAAAAGAATAGCAGACAATGGTTCTTGGAAATATTTTGATCAAAAAAAGGAAAATAAAAAGATGAATATTTACTTGTTCCCTTTTTATCCTCAGTTCAACTTTTGGAGCATTATTTGAATCTTCAAAGGACTAGATTTTTTTCTTTTTTCCTTATGGCTTATTTATAAGCTAAATCTATGGACTAAATAAAAAAATAAAAAACACAGGTGAGCTTGTTTTGATATAATGTTGTCATATAATCAAATATGTTCTGTACTTATTATACTGCCATATATCTAAATATGCTCTGCACTTGAGGAATGGGTTTATTTCAGCTTATAATATATAATCAGAATAACTTGTAGTGTTTAGAAATGTCTGTTGCTTTTTTATTTATTTATTTATTTAAATTTGTTGACCGGGAGTGTCCGACTGGACGTGGGTCCATTTTCAGCGGAGGCCCGGGGAGAAAAGCTCCACAGTAAAATAAACAGACAGTAGTTACATTGGATTACATAGTGATTAACAATTTAACATAGAAATTACTTACAACATATTTACAGATGAGGAACATAGTGCATCAGTAGACAACTAGAATCTTTATCTGTGAAGTACATAACAGGCATTAACAAATGTAGCAATGAGAAGTTCCTGCTGTATAATAAGTACTAGGCTTATGAGCATCTGAGCTTGCTATCATCAAGGTAGTTAGTGGAGGTGAAAGAAAGGTAGTAGTTGGATGGGGTGGATGATATTAGAGTGGGAGTTGCAAGGGCATAGCCAGCATGTTTTTAGGTGCGCTTTTAATAAAGTTTTGAAGTTGGTGCATGATGGTACGGAGGTAATTGTGGGTGGGAGTGAGTTCCATAATCTGGCTATGGCACAAGAGAATAGTGCTTCACCAGCAGAGTTATTAGCTTTAGTGATCTGCAAGTGATTTTTGTTGCTGGATCTTAGTGGTCTGGTGGTGCAATAGGGTTGGAGTAGATTCTGGAGGGATGGGACATTTAGTGGATGGTTTACTAGTTTGTGGGCGAGTGAGAGTTGATACCACTGAAGGAGGTGAGGGAGTTCAAGCCAGCCCAGTTCAGCAAGTGAGAGACAGTGGTGACTACGGTAGGATGCCCTGTGGCTTAATTTTGCGATTTTGTTGTAGCAGGTCTCTAGCTTGTTTAGATCACATTGCCTTAGGTTGGTATATACTGGAGAGGCATAAAGTAGGGTGGAGATAAGGTGGGATTTGCTATTGAAATCTTTGCTGCTTTGGTGAGAAATTGTTTATTTCTGTATAATACTCCTAGTTTTTTGTGGACTTTTTTTATGGTCATGGATATGTGAATGTCAAATTTTAGTTTATTGTCTATTTCCACTCCTAGCAATTTGGTGTGTTCAGTTGGGTATATAGTGGTGTTGTCTTTTGCTGTGATGTTAAAGTGAGAGTTGTTTTGAGTATGTTTGGTGGGTTGGAAGATGAGTAGTTTAGTTTTGTTTGGGTTGAGAATTAATTGGGCATCGGATAACCATGTTTCAAAGGAGGAAAAGGCTTCCTGTGTGACTTTTTGCAGTTTGGGTAGGGACTGGGCTGAGCAGATGATGGTAGAGTCATCTGCATATTGGATGAGTGTGCCATGTTTGGTGGCAGAGGCTAGATTATTGGTGTAAACAGAGAAAACTAGGGGTCCAAGGATGGATCCTTGGGGACCCCCTATGGAGACAGGTAGTTGGGGAGATATGTCATTCTGCCATACAACGGATAGTTGGCGGTCAGACAGGTAACTCTGAAACCAGTTGGTGACTGATTGTGAGAAGGATAGGTTATTGAGGACAGAGATAAGTTGTTTGTGTGGGACCATGTCAAATGCTTTAGATAGGTCGAGGAAAGTAGCAGAGGAGAGATAGCCATTGTTTTTATGCTGAAGGATAGTGTTTGTAAAGGAGAGTAAGGCAGTGGTGATGCTATGGTTTGGTCGGAAACCATGCTGAGTACTGGAAAGGAGGTTGTTAGTAAGGAGGTAGTGTGAGACCTGAGAGTGTATGCATCTCTCTAGTATTTTGGAGAGTGGAGAGAGAATAGCTATGGGGCGGTAATTGGTTAGTTCTGCAGAGGGTCCGCCTTTGTGGAGGGGAATTATATGTGAGACTTTCCACAATGTGGGAATGTAACTTTCTGACAGAGATTGGTTAATCAAGATGGATACTGGGTAGGCCAGAGCATCAGCTGCGATTTGTAGGTATTCACTTGGGAGGTTGTCTGCTGCTAATTTGGTGGGTTTAGGTTTAGTTAAGAGTTTTTATGTTGGAGGTAGGTACAGGAGAAAAGAGAAGGCAGTGGGGAGATTACTAGTTGAAGGTGTGGGTTGGAGGGGGGTTGTGTAGTTTAGCTAGTGATAGTATGGTTTGGGTGAAGTGTGTGTTGAATGAGGTAGCAATATTTTCTGAGAAGTTAGGGATGTTAGGAGGAGGGTACTGACTTTACCTGGGTGGAGGATGGAGTTTATGGAGGACCAGAATTGTTTGGGGCTGTGTTGTGAGGAGTCTAGGGCAGACTGGTAGTATTGGAATTTGTCCCGTTTTATTGGCTTTTGACTCTATTGCGTAGTTCTAGGAATTTCTGTCTAGCTGCAGGGGTTTTGGTTTTGCCAGTGCTCCCAGGCTTTATCCCTGTTTTCATTTCTGACTTAGTGGTTTTCTGTAGCCATGGGGAGGGTTGTGCTTTGGTTCTGGAAAATCTTATGGGGCATGGTAATTAAGGATGTTCAGGAAGGTAGTATTAAAAGATTCAACTGCGTCATCTAGACTGAGGTACTTTAGAGCATGCCAGTTACATTCTTTGAGGGATGAGATGAATGTGAGTGGGTTAAAGTTTATTTTTACGTATTTGATGATAGATGACAGGTTTAGCTTGGTACAGGTATTTTTGAGTAGGAATGTTGGGGAGTGATCACTGAGGCTATCTGATAAGCAGCCTGTTATATATGACTGGGGTTCTTACTGACTAGTATCCAATCCAGGGTAGAGTGCTTGCTGGAGTTTTTATTTATCCTTGTTGGTGACTGGACTAGTTGGGTGAAGCCATGAAGGTGTACATGATGGGTTGGATTGTTGCCAGAACAGGATTGCCAGTCAATATTGAAATCACCTAAGATTATAGTTTCTTGGGGGAGATGGTGGGTAGACCAGCTGAGGAGGTTTTCTAGTGGAGGGATGTTTTGGCCAGGTGGGAAGTAGCATCCAATTATGTTGATGGTTTTGTTTCGGTTAATTTTGAGGTTGGCATATATTATTTCTTCATTGCCTATTTGTGGAGCTGATGATTTTAAGATCTGAATGTTTAGATGTTGTTTAAATATTACAGCTACACCACCTCCTTTTTTGTTTAGCCGGTCTACTCTTAGTATGCCGTAACCTGTAGGGAGTATTTGCTCACTGGTAATGTGAGGTTTTAGCCAGGTTTCTGTCAGGACGACTATATCTGGGGAGTATAAGTCTATGGTGGCATGGAGTTCATGGACTTTGTTGGATATACTTCTAATGTTTAGGCTTAGTAGAAGGAAGTCACTTGGCTTTCTATTGGCTGTAATATGGGAGAAGTTGTGGTTTCTAGTCTGATTATGAGGATTGGGGTTGGAGATGGTAGGTCCAGGGTTGGGGTGGATGTCTCCACTTAGGGCTAGTTTTGATATGCATGAGATTATTAGTTTTCTCAGTTTTTGAATGTGTTTGTTTATAAGGGAAATTTTATGATTGTTCTCTGTGGGTAATAGGTATGGTGGGAGGGTTACTATGTTAAGTTGTAGGGATGCTTTACGTTTGAGTAATATAGTTGGTAGAATATGTGGGGGGTGCATAGGGATGGTTCTTGAGCTGGTGGGAGGGGAGCTGAGTATGGGTGAGACATGGGTGGTGGTGTGAGTAGTAGTACAGTGGTAGTGGCTGAGTGGGGGAATGATGGAGCTTTGGTAGGATGTAAGATATGCAAGGAGAGTGCATGCAGTGAGCAAAGGAAAGGTATGCTTGTGCATGTCAGTTGAGGTGGTGTGATAGTAGAGGGAATATGGAGGAGGTAGTGTTGGGTTAGTGCTGTGGTTGGCTATTGGAAAGATGGGAGGGGTTTGAGTGCAATAAAGGTGGGACCATTGGGGGCGGGAGGGAATAGGGGGCAGGGCGGGGAGCAAAGCGGGTAGAGACCCTGTTAGGTTCTTGTATGAGGGGCTGGGAACAATCATAAAGCAAGACAAGTATGTGTTAAGAACAACCACAATTGACCAAGGACTGCTCTGAAACTGTAAGTCTTGTCTTAATTTCTCAGGCGGAAAACCAGGATAACCTTGTATCAGTAGGCTACTGTGGTATAGTTTAAATAAACAAACACACAGTATTGATCAGTTATGGATACTATTTGCTAACAGAAGGCAATAAGAGAAAGTGGAAGATGTGTGTGGTGGTGGTGGGGGGGGGGCTGCTTACAGCCAAAGCACAGTGCTCGGGAAAATGAAGATTGGCTCAAACAGTTAGACACATACTCAAAGTTAACTGTAGCTGTTTGCAGACAGTTCAGACCTGGACTGCACTTTTCTTATAGGAATGTTAAAGGTGGTACTGCAGTTGAATACTTAAGAGTGGTGTTAGGTCTAGAAAAGAAGAGTACAGAGAGGAGTAAGCACTTTTGAGATGGTAAATATATATTATAAAGATTATAAAAAACACACTGAGCAAATAGCTACCACATGCAATGTCCTGAACCACTACTTAGTATATGCAGATACTGAGCCAATTGGAAGAACATTAGAAAACCCAGACAGTTATGCAGCCACAGATAAAAATATAGCGAGCAGCAATCTGTCGTGGTTCTCTAATGTGATTCTATCCACCAGTAACAGCACAAACTTATAGAAATAATGTAGACACTAGTATGAGCTGTCTACACACAACACAATTACATGAATAACATTAGTGAACAAGGTGCAGCTATGCAAATAGACCATACATACTATTATACTAGTAACAACTTGGTGCATGCCATAGTAACATCAAAAATAAAGCATAAAACATATTAGATGTCTAACACAATTCAACATAAACATATACAGTTGTAAAATGTCTAATACAATTCAACATAAATAGGCATTTACAGTTGTAAAACACTTACTGGAGAGACACTGAGCCTTCATGGGGCCTGTAGCAGAGTGGATTGTAGTTTTACAAATGGTGCCTGCCACAGGTAATATTTATTAACTCTGGGATTGTCTTAAGGTAATAAACAGGGAAGGGGAGGGTAGAACAGGGTGTGAGCAGGCAGTTCTTTGTACTGCTGCTAATGAGCCAAAGCAAGACAAGTATGTGTTAAGAACAATCACAATTGACCAAGGACTGCTCTGAAACTGTAAGTCTTGTCTTAATTTCACAGGTGGAAAACCAGGATAACCTTGTATCAGTAGGCTACTGTGGTATAGTTTAAATAAACAAACACACAGTATTGATCAGTTATGGATACTATTTGCTAACAGAAGGGAATAAGAGAAAGTGGAAGATGTGTGTGGTGGTGGTGGGGGGATGCTTACAGCCAAAGCACAGTGCTCTACAGGGGAAAATGAAGATTGGCTCAAACAGTTAGACACATACTCAAAGTTAACTGTAGCTGTTTGCAGACAGTTCAGACCCGGACTGCACTTTTCTTATAGGAATGTTAAAGGTGGTACCGCAGTTGAATACTTAAGAGTGGTGTTAGGTTCAAAGTTAACTGTAGCTGTTTGCAGACAGTTCAGACCCAGACTGTACTTTTCTTATAGGAATGTTAAAGGTGGTACCGCAGTTGAATACTTAAGAGTGGTGTTAGGTTCAAAGTTAACTGTAGCTGTTTGCAGACAGTTCAGACCCGGACTGCACTTTTCTTATAGGAATGTTAAAGGTGGTACCGCAGTTGAATACTTAAGAGTGGTGTTAGGTTCAAAGTTAACTGTAGCTGTTTGCAGACAGTTCAGACCCGGACTGCACTTTTCTTATAGGAATGTTAAAGGTGGTACCGCAGTTGAATACTTAAGAGTGGTGTTAGGTTGGAGAGACACTGAGCCTTCATGGGGCCTGTAGCAGAGTGGATTGTAACTTATAAGTTCATTTTGGTGCGGTTCTACAGCCAGACTATTCATATTGATTTTTACAGTGTGTTTGGAATAGCTGGCCCGGTTGTTTATGTGACTAGTTGTTTTAATTTTAAATATGTGGTTTAATTCTGATCTGCTTTTCCCAAGCCTTTTTTATAGCATAATGATATGTATAGAGATGTCTCTTTGTTATATATTTGTTTTTGGTTTAATATAACTGTTGGATTATTTAAATTACTTGTCATAGAATGGTTTGATGGGAAATCCACCGATACATGTGACTAGTTGTTTTTTTTTTTTTTTTTTGGTGCTGATTTTGTGATGTACTATTGCTTGACTCTCTTCAAGCTTTTTGTGAGCATGATTCTTCAAAGTGCAGTAAATTGACAATTCTACTCATATTTTCCTGCTGGAATGGTGGAGTCTCTTTGTTTTCTCTAACCAAAGCATGGGAAACCATCTCTCGAGCCTTCAGGATGCTGGGCAGCTTGTAAAGGCATCATCACTTACCAATCCAGCCTACATGAACTCTGAACGCATCATTATCATTACAGCAAGATGGAATGTTTCAACACTGCAAAGAGTGCAAAATGGATTTAAATGGATAAAATGGATCTTAATGGCTTAAAGTATACTGTAAATATCCAATTATATTCTATTTTTAAACAAGTACTAGTTATTGGTTTAGGATATGATGGTTATAGTCTAAAAAGGAAGAGAATAAAGTAAAAAATAAAAAGTATATAAAGGGAAAAGAAAAAAGGAAAAACAAAAAAGGGGGCAAGTGTGATATGTGTTGTGATATACAAATATTTGTAAAGCTCACATGAAGTAAATTCAGGTTTATTAGATTAACGGGAGGAGGTATTATAAGTTGCGATTTCTCCTGTCCTCGAATAAGTATTCTGGATAAATTATCAAATTTTGCAGTTCAACCTATTAACTTGTGAGTGTACATAGGTTCATAGGTTCAGAGGTAGGTACTAGGATATTGGCCCTAGGGTCTATACAAGCCTAGCCAAAAAGGTACCCTGGCTTTCGCCACCCAAGAAAATTATTTTCCTGTGCCCTGATCAAGCAAAGCCACAGAAGTGATCCTCAGGGTGAATTTCCTATTACCCATCCAATCATCAAGATTTTTCTTGAAGAGTGCCAATGAGGAGCTCTGTTTGACATAAATAGATAGTCTGTTCCAGAGTATGGGAAGTCTCTGGAATAGGAATCTCTAGCATGTTCTGTTTATTGGGGTGACAAGGTTTAGGTCCCTAGAGCATGTAGCTCAGAGGGATTGGGATTTCTTTAAGTGGAGCATGTCCAGCATCTCTGGGTTTGACATAGCTTTGTATGTTAGACAGAGATTGCCTCTGAGTAGGCGATATGTGAAGGAGTAAAGCCGGAGTTTTTTGAGACCGTCTGCATAGGGCATCTGTTTGAGGCCAGTAATCCCCTTTGTGAGATATTTATGTGGCCTTTCCAGTTGTTATAGATGTATTGTGAGGTACATACCAAAAAGGGTGTTGTACTCTATAATGGGTCCAATGAGTGATGAGTAGAGGGGAACAACAACCTCTTTTTTTCTGGATGAGAAACCTTTTGTGATTAGGTGTGCCACATAGAAGGATTTCCTGACCACTGTGGCAATGTGATTATCAAAGGAGAGACTACTGTCCACCTGTGTCCCAAGGTCTCTTATCACACTTTCAGTTTTAAGTAGACTACCACCTATGTGGTAGTTCATGGGTACAGAGTTTTTACCAAAGGGGATGACAATGCACTTTTTGGCATTGAGCTTGAGGCTATGGCTTTGACACCAGGCATCTGTCATTAGATAATTTTATCAAAATAGAATTACTTTGGTATGTTATTCTTAGAACTTTTGCTAACAATATTATATTTGGTTCTAAAATCTGGTTTTGACTCTTAGTTTCATTTAGTTTATAAGTATTAAACACTTGTATACATAAGCCTTATAATCTGCATCTTTATGTGAAATACAGATTGCACTGTGAGTCTTAATGCTTGTAGCATATAATGGCCTCTCTAAAACTTTAAATTGGGGGTTAAAAATGTTAAGTCATAATTATGAATAATATTAGATTGAAGTTATCTGAACTTACATTGTGTTCATTAACACTGGTGTATTTATGAATAAGAGTTTCTTTAACATAATCTATGAGGTTATTCTTTTTTTCTTTACTCTTAAGAGTCACCCTCATATGTAAATATGTAGCACAAAGTTATTATATGTCTTGTGTATGATAGAATAGAGTAGTTAAAAGATATTAAAACCCTATTGGCTTGCTATTTGCATATTGATCTATCTCACTCACTTATATGACTGCATACAGAGATCATATCATTATTAATGCATAAAAGTTTATATACAGGTGTGAGATGTATTTACATTTTATATGTAAAAGTGTACATTTTATTCATCAACAATGTGATTTTATGAATAAGAGGGAAAAAAGAGGGGAAATGTAGATTAACAGGATTTGATATGCTTACTTATGTTACATACTTCATTTCATGAATATATTGTACTTTTTTTTTTTTGCATTAACTTACCAAATGCAATGTTTTAGAATAGAATGTGCAAGAAGGTTATTCCATGGTAAAGCATGTTTTATTTTAAACTATATTCTTCTACAAATATTACCAGTATATACATATATTGTAGTTGAATTTGTAATATTGAACAAAGGTTTTAAGATTTCTATTACATATATTTATTTTTGGATAATATTCTGTTGACAGATATACTTTATTAAGTTTATTTTAGTCCACTAAGAGATTATCACTTCTTGTGGTTAACGTAATATAGTAGTTGATGAGAATTGTATTAATTGCCTTATAAAAATACTTAATGTTATCAATTTTCTTGACAGTTGCTGATTAGCTGCTGCTATTAGATAGGTGGTTAAATGGAGTAGTAAATGCTAATCAGATTTATGAGTTTTAAACTTCAGAATGGGTATGGGTGAATTTAATTTTATACATTTACATTCTCATTGTTTGTTGTTACCTTTATAGACATTCACTAGTTTCTTTGTATTGAAAAATATCAAACATAGGTCATCATTGGATTTATTGTTTCTCACTAGATGCAAGTTATTTGATGCTATTCCTCATATGGTATTTTTGAAGAAAATATTAATAATTAATCTATTTCTAACAGATGCACACAATTTCAAATGTTCCTGTTAAATGATATTTCAATCAATATCAATGGTTTAAATAACCCCATGTTGGAGGGGAAGTTTATTCAAATATCTTAAACTTCATAAATCACATTTAATATTTCTGCAAGAAACACATTTAATAACTGAAGATATATCTAAACTTAATACTAAATCTTATACTGTATTATCAAGCTCAGAACACTCTCAAAAGAAAAGAGGAGTTGCTATTCTATGGAGCAATACAATACCTCTTCCTAAGATAATAGAAGTGTATAAAGATGATAAACAAATGTTTTGTTCAGCCACCATTGAATTGAACAATAAATTATTTACACTTATAAACATTTATTGGTTACCAGGAATCGGGATTAATACAGTTAAACAACATTTAACCAGATTGTTCATATATCTAAAGGTAACATTATATAAGCAGGTGACATTAATTGTATTGTAATTGATAAGGACACTAACACTAAGGGTAAAAGGAGGATCTCAGCCTTAGCTAAATTGTTAAAGGAATTTATAGACTTATATCTTTTGAAAGATACCAATAATTTTGCAGAACCAAACTCATTATTTTTTACCTTCTATTCCCATAGACACAATGCACATTTTAGAATAGACAGAGGCTTAATTTGTAATAAATTGACTAACAGTTTAACTAAAACTAGGGCCATTTCATGTCCCTTATCAGATCATAATCCTATAATAGTTGTGTTACTAAACAATACGAAGTATAGCACTCATATTAAAAGAATACCATTTATCTGTTCAGAAATTCAAAACCTTATTACTTTAAATACTACAAATGAGACTTTTGAAATATATATATATATATATATATATATTATATATATATATATATATATATATATATATATATATATATATAGGATGCATTAAAAGCTTTTTTATATGGGAAATCATTAATTGGTATAATAATAAGAAGAAACTTTGGGAGAAAGAATTACAAGTCTTACAACTTAAATTAGACAAACTGAAACTTAACAACAAGGGAGACAAGAATAAAAATGGAAAAGAAAAAAAAATCATCTCATTGAATAATAAATTATTTTGAATCATAAAACCATGATCAGCTTAGAGAAATTTAAATTTATAAACTTTCCCACCAATCCCAGATCTTTAAATATATTAGTTAACAAAATTAAAAGACTTAATAAGCTTAATCATATTAATGAGATATTCTCGCCAATAAATAGAAAGATGGTCTCTGATTTACAGAATATTCTAATAGTATTTAAAGAAATTTTCCTTAATATTAATCAGAAACCTAGGGTGATCGACTCTAAAGATGAGATCAAACTTTCATTAATAAATACACTAAAATAGACATTCAGATTGAACAAGCTGTTATTATAGATAAACCTTTATCTTTTATTGACTTTCAAACTCAAATTATTAAACTAAAACAGAATAAAGCACCAGGTAATGATGGCATTATTCCAGAAATCTATATTATTTCGCCCAAAACAGCATTAAATCTACTTCATAAACTTTTTAATATATCTGAAAATAATATTATAAATCCTCCTTCTTGGAAATATATTTTTATATCACCTATACTGAAGTATAATAAAGAGCCCACAAAATGTTATTCATATAGACCAATTTCTTTATTAAATATATATTATAAGATGTTCATGTCCATTTATGCAGCTAGGCTAAAGAATTTTGATGGATGATGACCAGACAGGTTTTATTGTAAACAGAAACACATATGATAATATAAAAATAACATTCATCTTGATTGAGTCTAAGTACTTAAGTAAAAACCTAACACTAATAAGTCTTGATATAAATTGTGCCTTTGATTCAGTTATTGGGATTATTTATTTATACTAATGGGGGAGTTAAATTTCTCAAACAATTTTATAAATCGTATTACACATTTATATAAAGACATTCAAGCCTATATCAAAATTGGTACCAGTATTTTGCAAAATATACCAATAATTAAAAGAACTAAACAAGAATGCCATTTATCCCCATTACTCATTACATTAATAATGGAACTGTGGGCAAACTTAATAAGGCTGAATAAAGATACTGAAGGTATAAAATTACATTCTAATATCTCTTCCAAATTACAAATATTTGCTAATGACATACTTATAACTTTAGGGAGAAATAACTCATATATTACTGCAGTTTTTAGAAGTATGGAAGATTTTCAAAAAAAGTCTGAACTAACCTTCAATAATAATAAAACACAAATTCTTCCTATTGGTTCAAATAAATTCATATCAGATAATAAATACATAAAATATTTAGCACATTCTGAGCAGATAATGTATTTAGGAATAGTAATTACTAATAATATGAAAGATATTATTCAGCTAAATTATAACAATAGTCTATCTGTAATTGAAGGTGTCATAAACAAATGAAAAAAGATCCCCTTTTCCTTGGAAGAAAAACTTTCAATCATAAAAATGATTTTACTTCCTAAAATACGTTATATTGTACAATCAATATCTTTACCCCCTCCAAAATTAATAATCAAGAAATTTAATTCAATGATTCAAAAATTGTCACGGTTTCCTAATAAGGCAAGAATTGCACTGACCTATCACATGAGAGATTAGGCTAATGAAGGTATAGGTTTACCCAATTTGGAAATATATATTCAATTTCATCAGTGATTAAAACTATATCCCTTCTTATAGATATAGAAAACCTGCAAAATGGAAAAAAAATAGAAGTATTATCTGGTGATTTAAATAACAATACTGATTCTCAAAAATTAACATCGATAAATAATTCATTCATTTGGATATTAAAATATTATTTATCTTTATATTCTCTACATACACATAAATCTAACTATATGGTACTTTTCTTAACAATGTTTAGAAATGATATATTTAAATCTACTATAGATAAGGATTGGTTGTTTCTCCTTTTTTTCATAGCTTATACTCAAGGAGTTATTTTCTCATTTAATTACACAAAAATGTCATTATTCAAACAAAACATTTAATATACTGGTATCAGATGAGGATAAGTTATGAACTGAAATCAATTGACTATCTCAAAATCAAATTTGAAATTGATATACATTTATGGCTGAACTTATAAGAATGTAGGCAATTTCTTTTAAATAAATTTGATACAATGTCCCCAATAATAAAAAAGTCAATTCCTAAACTTTTGTATTATTTGATGTTATCCACACAACATAAATCTCCTATTAAAAACAAATTACCACACATATACAAAGCAATTAAATCTGATTTAGATATCTATCTTGATAGTTACTGGAATTACTTTTTTTCCATTTACAATTATCTTCCTAATGGCCAAGATAAACTAAATATATTAGAATCTGCTAGTATGACCACACTGTTGTTTAAATGGAGATTATTTTCTTGGAAATATTTCTATAAGTCATTTCTTACTCCTTGTATGATAAGTAAATATAGTAAGAAGAATGATACCTGTTGGAGATGTAAAAAACAGTGAAAGCTGATTTGTCACATATGTTTTTTGATTGTGTAGCCTTAAAAAGTATTGAGAAGACATCAATATTTTCCTCCAAGCCTTTTTTCAGATAACTTTACACTTTCTAAATCTCTGATTTTATTTAATACACCAGTACCTGGATGCATTAGGAAAATTAAATACCCTTTAATTTGGTCTATATTAGCAGTAGCTAGAAAAATCATAACAAGAAATTGGAAATCTAACACTTCTCCCTCATTTCAAGAATTTAAAAATCTGCTCATTAAAGTTTGTCATTTGGAAAGGTAATTTAATCTAGATCAAATAGGAATATAACCTCTTATAATATATGGAATAAGTTATATGAATTACTAGGAAAATAATCTGCCAACTTAAACTATGGATATATACCAAATACACATATAATGTACATTTGTGAATATCTTTGTAAATAGTTTAGCTATGTTTTTTAATTTAGTTTGTCTTTACTTACTCAATTTGAAAATTGTGAATATTTTATGGTAATATATATTTTTTATTGAAATCAGTATAGTTTTTTTAAAAATAAATAAATATAACTCTAGTTCAGCTAAATTGGACTTTAACAAAGTTAACCACTTATTAAAGAAATTGTTAAAGATAACAAAGGCCAACTATGAAATCAAGTTGAGTGAAATGGGAAACAGTAAAAAATGATTTCTTATATTAATAAAAATCACTGATAGACTAATCACATTGGCCCTATACTCTAAAATGCAAAATGTTTATATTTCTATATAAGATCAAACAAACACATTTATCAAATATGTCACCTCTGTGGGTAATAACATTAGTACCTACAAAGTGGTTAATTTTTACTCTAACAATCAGGCAAGTAATTTTATATATACATATATATATATATATATATATATATATATATATATATGGGTCCCCTTCAGTCGATCGAACGTTTACAAGTTTGGACCACATATGGCAGAGACCATATGTTCGAACTTGTAAAAGTTTGATCGGATTGAATGGAGATCACAGTACAAAGCAGAAAAGAGACGATTTCCCAGTTCCACAATGTAGTGCGATCTCGGGGTTGGTATATTTAAGTAAGGAGGGTGTGGGAGGGTGCAGAGGGGCTATGCCCCCCCTCCTATTGACATGTAGTTTTGTGTTTTTTTTTTTTGTTTTATGTGTTTTTATTTCAGTGTTTGAACTTTTACGAATTCGAACATATGGTCTCGGCCATATGTGGTTCGAACTTGTAAATGTAGACCCATATATATAGATATATATATATATATATATATATATATATATATATATATATTTCTGTGTGTATATGTATATGTGTGTGTGTGTGTGTGTGTGTGTGTGTGTGTGTTTTATATATATGTATATAGGTCTACTTCAGTTTATCAAAGTTTCAAAACTTCAAAGCCCATATGGCTGAGATGATATGGCTAAAGTTTTGAAACATCAAACATATTGTGTTGATATCTCTGTACAGCACAGAACTTGATATTTACCATTTTCCTCACTGTAGTGTGATCTCAGAGTTGGTGTATTTAATTATCAGGGTATGTGGGGAGTGAAAAATGTAAAGATAACTTGTTTCATTTAGTTTTAGTGTTATTTATTTTACTTTCAAAGTTTCAAAACTTTGATCATATGGTCTCGGCCATATGGGCTTTGAAGTCTTGAAACATCGATAAACTAGAAGTAGGTATATATATATATATATATATATATATATATATATATATATATATATATATATACATATACATATGTCAGCTCAGGCATGCTGTCGCTATCTTTATCTAAAATCATGAGTGGCAGTAGTCCAGGACTTGGCAATATTCTTGCTTGCTTCTTGAAATAGACAGTTAAATATGTCACTACTACACTCACATTGCAGTTTAATTTAATACTGTCAGAAACTTTTGTTTTAGGTAACTGAAAAACAGTTACTGTAGTCACTATTCATAAAAGAGGAGCAGTTGATAAGATCATTAGCATTCTTAGTAGAAACATGTTTTGGAAAATATTTATTAGCTTTGTTAGAAAGGAAATCGTAAAATTGTACTTCTTAAAAATTTATACTAGTGTGGCTTTATTTAAAAAAAAAAAAAAAAAAAAAAAAAAAAAAAGATATACCCCTGGATTTTCAAAATGAGTGCAGTAGCTCATGCAGGCAATATGTCTGCCGTGCAATCCAGGAACAGCCGGCAGGGCTGTGCACGAGAGCTCCAGCACTAATCTTGCACGGACTAAGCCCTGGTATGCAAATCACCTCATTTCCTGGAGAAATCCATACAAATGAGGTGATATTGCTATCCAGAAAGCTTGCAATAGTCCGCGCAAGACAAGTGCAATCTGCAGAAATGTACTCGGTTTGTAATCAAGTACATTTCTGCAAATTCCAAAATGGAGCTATGAAAGCTGCAAGTAAAGGCTGCATATTATTGAGGAAGCATGCCAATGGCCAAGTAGAAGGCCATTGGCATTGCAAACTGTTCAAAAAAATAAATAAAACAACTTTTATTTTTTTTTTCGCTGATCTCGGCTGTTTAAGCATAGGGCAGCGACACACAAACGGGATTGGGGGAAAATAAGAAAATAAACTGAAAATGAGCATTCTAACAAAAATCAGTATTCTGCCATGCAAGTCAATGGCAGGCAAAAGGCAACCTGGCCGGTGAGTAGTGGTTGCTAAGGGGGAGACTCAGTGTGGGACATGTAACTATGCATTAGCAACCAATCCTATGCAAATGAGGGAAAGGTTAGTGAATCCCAGATCTTGCCAGGGTGTGATGCAAGTGGGTGTGATGCAAGTCCCAAGAGTGTAAGAGTATAAATAGCTGGGTGCAAGTCTAGGATATAGGTGACGTCATGGGGGTGGGGTGTCAGGCATACTGTAAGCAGATTGGAGACCTGTGGCTTGGGATTGCTCCTAGGTTAGCACAGCTAAGCTATGGGTGTGTCTAAACCTGCCTAGCTCACTTTACAAAGTGTAGGTGGGTGTGTGCACCACACACCAGGTTTTACAGGAAGAAAAAGGAAGTTAAACCAGGAAAAAGCAGTTCTGTGCACATATGAGCACTCTGTTTGTGCGGCGTGCATACAGGCTTAAACAGGGAGGAAATGGGAATGGAAAACAGCAGTAGGAAGGTAATCAAGGAGAACTAGCTTAGCTGACAGGTGAAATGTATCAAAATCAGCCAATTACACAGGCAGCAGACCAGCCCAGCCCAGCAGAACACTACAAGCTATTCAAACACCTTTCCCCCTTGTTTTTCCCAAAAACTCTGCACCAGCGGTGTATACAGACAGGGAATTTTACAAAATGAAAGCAAGAGAAAAAATATTAGGGGCTGCTTTTGCTATCATAAACCAGCATGTGCAAGAGGCTGAGGGTGGTGAGGATGTGAATGCTGTTGAGCAACCTACAGTGAGGAGATGGAGAAGAGTGTACAGACACAGGGTAACCTACCAAGGGCTACATGAGCTGGAGATAGTGGAGCACTATAGGGTGGACAGGGACCTCCTACAGCAAATTGTTGAGCTGTGCTGGCCATGACTCACACACAGAACTAAGAAGGGAGCCCATCCCAGTGGATGCCAAGGTATGTGCAGGCCTAAGAATACTAGCTACAGGTACCTTCCAAAGGCCAACTGGGGATCTGATGGGTATTTCACAGGCATCAGCATCCAGGGTACTCCACCAGTTCCTGGATGCCATGTCAGCACATGTCGGTGAGCATGTATATTTCCCCATCACCTTTGAGGCATTAGCCAGCAATATGCATCTCTTCCACTAAATAGCAGAATACCATGAGGTAGTGGGTGCAAAAGACTGCACACACATACACATTAATGCACCACCAGGTGAGCGGGGTAGGGTCTACATCAACCTCAAGGGCTTCCCCTCCATCAACTGCCAGGTTGTGTGCTATGACCAGGGCATAATAATGAATGTGTGTGCTGGCTGCCCTGGAAGCTACCACAATTCCCACATCTGGCATCTGATGCAGCTGTACCAGACATTTGCCAGTGGGCATATCCTACAGGGTCACCTAGTGGGGGATGCTGGATACTCACTGGAGCCATGGCTGATGAAACCCAACTCCATAATGAGGCACACGCATAAACACGAATCATAATAGAGCATGTGTTTGCGATGCTCAAGTCACATTTCCGGTGCCTGGACACATCCAGTGGAGCCTTGCAGTGCTCACCAACTACATGTACCCAAATTATCCTTGTATGTACCATGCTACACAATATGATTCTCCAGAAACAGCTGCAGCAGGAACAGCATGGGGCAGGGCCACACAGCCCCCCACCAGTGCCAAGGCCTGCACAGGCACAGAGTGACTCGGAGGAGGAACAACCTAAGCCTGCCCCAGTAGGCAGAAGGAGGCATGCCCAGTATGCCCTGGCCTTGGCAAAGAGGCAACACATAGCACATGCACTGACACAGTAGGGACCCAGGGAATGACACCTCTCTCCGACTCGCACATACAGTAAAAGGGATGCCAAACATGATGCTACCTGTGCTCAACCACGTACAGGGAGTGTACTATGTGCATCCAACATAGGTAGCCCTGCAGCACCACCCTCAATACTGGGACACCCACAAGGTAAGTGACTCACACATGCCAGTTGGGGGGTACATACCCAACAACAGTCACAGCCAGCAGGATAGGTGTAGACAAACACAAACAAATGCTGTACTATGGCCTCTGACTGAGCCCTATGGGTAACCCCTCCCCCTGGCCTACACAGACAGACTACAGCAGGCCAGGCAGTTTGATGTAAGTTGTGAAGTCTAGGAAGTCAGAAACTAATAAGTAGGTAGTGAAAGCTAAGATCTGTAGTACACTGGTATGCTTCTAGCCAGCACGATAGGTAAGTCCACAGACTGAAATGGTGTACCCGACATACCAGTACAGTCCTAGCAAATGAGTAAATGTGTCAGGTGCATCCTACTTACACTTATAGTAACAGTCAGGTGTGCCCCCCACCCCTATGTATAAATGTAGAAACAGTAAGGTGCCCCCCGCTATGCAGAAATGTAGCAACAGTCAATGCCAAATAACCGATGTACACCCTGCAGACACAGCATGCTACCTGTCAGTGTACAACACAAAGATCAGCACTGCAGAAAAAACTACCTGGACTTGATCAACACATGCAATATAGATGGCCATAATGGGCATGCTCACACACAGACGAATGAAGGCAATGCCAGTTAACAACATACTGAAAGGTCATACTGGGCATGCTCACACACTTAAACACATGAAGGCCATGTCTGCAAACACCAGTGGAGCAGACATATCTGACAATTGTAGTTCTTATTGCAGACACATGGCAGTATGCACCACTCCTGCCTGGAACACACAGTGGATGGGAATACATACATATATGTAAGGACAACACACTATAATAAGCCAAAGGTAGATGGACATAGATGTGTGGAAGAGGGTGACCATGACAAAGTGCCATCTGGGCCTGTCCCACCAAGCACACAGCCAAAGAACCCCAAACACAGGAGGTGCAGGCATCACCCACTGCAGATACTAGCCACAAGTATCAGTCAGCATGACAGACTATATGGTGCACGTGCCAGCTGGGCAACATGACTGTACAAGGAAGTAGTCACCTAGTAGCTGTATACACATACCTGTGGCATATGACCCCATGTGTGCTTGCATGTGGCATGACAACCCCTACATGAAAGGGTTATGGCCCATGCACACACTGCCCTCCCCATAGCAGTATCATGACAAGCCTGCTGTGGTCATCCAATGTGAAATACACCTCTGGGAGAACTGTAGCTCAGTAATCCCCATGGCATGTCCCATAACTGTGTACTGCTAAACTAGTTAGGTAGTAGTTCTAAGCCCAGACTCGATGAGTGTGTGTTTGTGTGCATGTCTCTTTGTCTCTGACTGTGTAGAGAGAAATGCTTTTTAAGCTACTCACACTCCGTACAATTCATATACTCACCTTTGGCAAGGCTGCTGATGTAAGTCACATAGCAATACATCTCTGGGAATGTCATAGCCCAGTAATCTCTGTAGCGCTTCCTGTAACTGCGTACTGCTGTAGTGTGGTAAAGTAGTTAGGTAAGTTTTCTAACCCCACACCTGGCAACTGAGTGTGTGTGAATCTGTGTGTGTCTGACTGCGTAGAGAGCAATGCTTTTTAGGCCACTCACACCACATAAAATTCATATATTCAACTTTGGCAAGGCTGCTGATGTCACTCACCTGGAAATACAGCTCTGGGAAAATAATAGCCTAGTAATCATTGCAGCGCGTCCTGTAACTGTGTACAGCTGTCATGTGATAAAGTAGTTAGGTAGGTGTTCTAACCCCAGATTTGGCAACTGTGTGTGTGTCTGACTGAGTAGAGAGCAATGCTTTTTATGCTACTCACACTTCGTACAACTCATATACTCAACTTTGGCAAGGCTGCTGATGTCACCCACCTAGAAATACACCTATGGGAAGGTTGTAGCTCAGTAATTTCTGTAGCACATCCTGTAACTGCATACAGCTGTAGTGTGATTTAGAACCAAGGTAGGGTTCCATCTCCACCCATGGCAGTTCTGGATGTTTTGTGTGTGTTCCAATGTCTGTGTATGGAGGAATGCATTAAAGGCTACACACTCACAGTACACTTCGAATGCCCTACTTTGGCAATCCTACTGATGTCATTCATTGTGAAATAGACCTTTGGGGAAGGATTTCTCTAGTAATCCCTCCATGCTGTAGTGTGATATAGACCTTGGTCAGGGGCTATATACCCACACATCAGTTGTGGATGTTTTGTGTGTGTCTCACTGTCTGTGTAGGGAGCAATGCATTTTAGGCTAATCACTCACAGTACAGTTGAAATGGCCTTCTTTGGTAATCCTGCTGATGTCATTCAATGTAAAATACACTTTTGGGGAAGAAGTATTTCAGTAATGTCTGTGGTGCATACTATAACTGCGTAGTACTGTAGTGTAATAAATTAGTTAGATAGGTGTTCAACTCTCGGACATAACAGGTGTGTGTTTGTAACTCATATCCTGTGTAGAGGTTGATTTACGCATATGCATGTATATACATGCATATATATTGATATATATGTGTATAGTTTTAGAAGTATATATATATATATATATATATATATATATATATATATATATATATCTACATATCTAGATATGTTGTATCTGTTTAGATATTAATATAGGTACACACACATACATCTAGATGTTGGTATACATTCTCTGTACTGTTGCATGACTGGAGTGGATGATATCTTTCTGCAATCATCAAATCTCTTTGTATCTGTCATGGCTTACTGGTAAATCACTGTCTATGGTGTGCCTGAGCCTTGTAAGAGTTGTTTATTTTGTTGCTGGGCAGAACACAACCCATTGGATACACAGTGATTAAGGCAGTTTAAAGCAGGTTTGTGTGGCTTTGTGCAGAGCTAAGCAATGCCTACACAGGTTAAACAATTCTGCAGCTGAGTATAAGAAACTGTAACCAGACCTTAGCAGTGCGTACCTCTGCACAAACCCACGCACAACTGCTTTAAAGTGCCTTAATCACTCTGTATCCATCGGTCCTTGCTCTGCCTTGCAACAAAATAAAGAACCTCTGCTAGGCTCGAACCCAGGACCATGCACACCATAGCCCAAGTGATTTACCTCTAAGCCATCTGAGATATATATAACCCTACTGTATTCACAAGCATATCATCCAGCCCAGTCATCATACAACAGTACAGAGAATGTATTCCAACATATAGATGTATGTGTGTGTGAAAACATATTAATGTCTAAACAAATACAACATATTGATATATGTAAATATATATATATATATATATATATATATATATAGATATATATATATATATATATATATATATATATATATATATATATATAATATATATATATATATATATATATATATATATATATATATATATATATATATATATATATATATATATATATATACACACACACACATATATGTAACTATATATATATATATATATATATATATATATATATATATATATATATATATATATGTATGTATATATATATATATATATATATATATATATATATATATATATATATATATATATATAGGTATATACGGGCATACATCTGTAGATAAAGTGGGAACATAGCAGAAACGTATATGTCCACATGCTCCATTAATGGGTTTGACAGACACAAACAACATACATCATGCATGAATAGGTATTCACCCCCCACAGCCATAGCACATCTGCCCTGCAATACACTACCAACTGTTGAAGATCCCATAACCAGGACCTTACACAGCAAGTGCACAAGATGTTAACAGTACTCCATCCCACCTTTATGATATCAAGCTGGTATCAGTAACACTTTATGCAATAAAGTCAGGCTCATAATGACTCCCATTTTGCAGTCATCTGTTACCTTTGTTAGCCAGAGTCCCGTACTTTTGGCCTGTACTTCAGAGATGTAGATGCCAAACAACAGTGGTCCCAGGACTGAACGCTGAGGTACTCCACTTGTCACTTGTCTGGGGATGGATTTGGAGTCAGTTACACCTACAGTTTGGGTTCTGTCAGTAAGCCATGTGGCAAACCAGTGAGTGGCATATGGATGTATGGCCAGATTGGTATGTTAATCTATGTTTCCAGACTGGGGTATGGTGTTGAAGAGCTTGGCGACATCCACATAGGCTTTGTGGACTGCCTTACCCTCTTCAACAGCTATGCAGACTGAGTCAAAGCAGTCAATCATTTCAGGAGACAAGACTGGCCCTCCATGAGCCCATTCTGTGTGGGGTTCAGTGTTTGAGGGTTGCCAATGTCTGCGTTCAAAACATCCCTGATAATGCATTCCATGTCCGTGCAGATCAGGCTTGTCAGACTGATGTGGCTGTAGTTCCATGGATCACCAGTGGATTTCCCTTTTTAGAGTGGGATAACTGCAGCTGTGCACCACTCGGTGGGCACCAGGCCTGATGTGTGGCTATGACTGCACAGGACAGTTAGGTGAGTTGCCATTCCATTTTATAGTTCATGTAGTACACAGCCCAGGATGTCATCTGGTCCCATGGATGCTGTATTCTTAGTTGTGTGTAGTGCATTTTCTGCCTGTGTGGCCTTGATTACTGGGCAATGGAAACCTTTCAGTATTGACATGGGCCCTTTTGGGGGTGTGAGGGGGTGAAAGTGGCACTAAATCAGTCTGCCAGAATATTGGCACATTCCGTGGGAGCAGTCTATGTAATGCCATTCTCTTGCAGTTCAGAGCACTTCTGAGCATTGCCAGTTAGAATTCAGCCATAACTATAGAATGCTATGTTGTTGTCTGTGGAATCTGTGGTGCTTTTAGTTACATAATCAGCTTTGGAGGATTCCATGAGGGATCTCAACATTTTACTGGGGCTGGTAAGGGAGTTGTTTGTATTCCTGGATCATCCTTTTTCCTTAAACAGTGTCTACTGTCTGTTGTATACTCTGTTAATGGCAGGAGACCACCCGACTGGCTTGATTATTTTGGGAGGTGAGCATCATGGTTCTATGTGGGATGTCAGGACTCATGCACAAGTGGCTGTGCTCATACAGTGCCTTAGTGCAGGATTCATCAGTTGAACTGTCAGCTTTTGTCTCCATGAGCGTCACAAACATTGTCACTTCTGCCTTGAGTAGCAAGGAGTTGGCCTTGGAGAGGTCTTTTATGTTACGGACAACTGTATATACATTCCTTTTACATGTTCAGTTTGATTAGCCTATGGTGGGATTACTTTGATGGGACCGCAGTCCCATGTTGTGATGGCTGAGTGGTTAATTACTGTGACTATAGTGTACAGGGTCGTGGGTTCATGATCTGCAAAGGCAGGTTATTTTCATTCTGGCCAGTATTAAGCAAGATTAGGATGATTTTAGGATATATATAAATATATTTTTAGTGTATTTCTATGGTTATAATTAAGTAATTATTTTATTTTAGGTTATAGTATATACATATATATATATATATATATATATATATATATATATTTATATGCATATATTCTATATTTTATTGTATTTACTATTGCATTTTGCTTGTGTCTGATATAGTGCTAGTGAAATAGGTGGTGTGTTACTATGATTCATAGGGTGATTGGCGAATGGGAGTGTACTTTTAATTTCACTATGGTTTTTAAATGAGAAGGAAATTATGTTATTTGTCAGAGGAAGTTTGTCACTTAGTAGAAATGAAAGCACTTACTTTTCATGGGCGTACATTTAAGATTTTTTTTTGATTTATACGCTATTTAGGTTAGCCAAACTCAATACAATTCAAATGCCCTACTTTGCCAATCCTGCTGATGTCAATCACTGTGAAGTACACCTTTGGGGAAAGAGTACTCCAGCAAACTTTGTGGTGTGTGCTATAACAGCGTAATGCTGTAGTGTGATATGATACTCACATGTAAGTTGTGGATGCTTTTGTGTCTGTTCCTATGCCTGTGTGGAGAGCAATGCATGTTTGGCTAGTCACACTCACTACAATTCATTCGCTCTACTTTGGCAGTCCTGCTGATGTCACTCACTATGAAATAAACCTTTGGGGAAAGAGCACTCCAGTAATCTTTGTAGCGCATTCTGTAATGGCATAGTGCTGTAGTGTAATAACTAGTTAGATAGGGGTTCTAATCCCAGGTGTGTGTGTGTGTGTGTGTGTGTGTGTGTGTGTGTGTGTGTGTGTGTGTGTGCGTGTGTCTTAATATGCTGATATATGTTATTCATGTCCTGTGTGGAGGTCCTTGTGAGTGTGTAACAACCGGACCCAATGTTGAGTGTGTTTGTAAAATTTCTTATATGGTGCCCCTAGCATAAATCACAATATCCACCATGCACGGATAACAGATGTCATATCAGTACATAGTCAGTCATGGTTTTGAAACCCGGGACGGGTAGGTGTGTGACACAAACATGCTCACCTTTTACTCTCCCAACCCACCCTGACTTATCCTTGCCTCTGTCTGCCTCTCTGACTCCTTTTCTGGTGGATGTGGAGACTTACACCTGCTTTGCTTAGGCAGCAGCATGTGTATTGTCAGTGATACTCATGATCAGCTGATGGCCTCTGCACAGATTACAGCCCTCGTCTAGCTGATTGCATGTGGAACAGCTGTGTTAACATTCCCATAGCCCATTGCAAGGAAACACACTCCAGTATCTAGGAACATCTTGTTGTTGTTGGGCCTTTTAATTTACTGTGAGCAGGAACTAGATCTGTTGTTTGGCAAACAGCGCCACAGATGGATTGAGGACTTACCTCTGCCAACATACACTGTGGAAACAGGCCAAAACACAGTAGGGGGATGTGCCTGTCCTGACTACAGACTGTAAGTGCTACTATACCGCAGTTGGGGTACTATTGCTTTAACAGGGTGTGTGTGGATATGGCTGTCCTACATGTTTTAATACTTGTCATGTCAGTGCTATGTTTATGTAGAATCCCCATCTGTAGGGTCATCTGCAGACTGGGCAGTATGTGGCATCTTGTGTTCCTTGTGTTACCCACAGAGCACCTATCTCTTAACTGCAGAAGGTAGTGTGAGGATTTCAGTCAGTAGATGGTGATAGCCAGGAGAGTTACTGGTGTCATATCCCTCATAGGACATATGTTGCATCAAACCCTGGTACGACAGGAAATGTATGAGGTCATCACAGCAGCATGTCAATACTGGGCCTGTGTTTGTGCCACCAGCTACAACCCTGTCAACCTTTGTACATATGTCATGCAGTAGGGGGTGCGTATGTTCTGTACAT
>NC_056731.1:967464476-967509476 GCF_019279795.1 Protopterus annectens | reverse complement strand
CAAATAATGTTAGAATTAATCAGATAGATTTTAATGGAACTACATCATGTGGTAGATGTAATTTTTGTGTATACATTAGTAGTGGTAATTTGTTTGTACATCCCCTTACTTCTAAGGTTTATACTTTTAATGTCAATGGGTCATGTAACTCAGAACATTTAGGGTATTTGGCTACCTGTTTGAAATGCAGTGCATTTTATTTAGGTAAAACGGACAGGAAGCTGAAAAATAGAATAAGGAAACATGTTTATCAGATTAGAATTAAATCTGAGGTTAATGCACTTTCGAAACATGTTCTAAAGGAAGGCCCTACACATTCTTTTAAGTTTATGATTATACAAACTAATACACCTAACCAAAGAGGGGGACATGTAAGAAATCGTACTGAACAAATAGAAACAGGCTGGATAATTAGATTACAGGCACATAACACCCCTGGCCTTAATGAAAAAAATCCCCTTAAAACCTACTTTAAAAGGGAGAAATATTAAATATTGAATATTAAATATGAATTATTAAATATTAAGCACATTTTTTAATATATATTTTAATAAGTTTGTTATTATATATTATATTTTAATTAATTTACATGCTTGTGATATGTTTTTAATGTATATTGAGTTTAAAATTGTAGTAAGTATATGTAGTTTATTTGAACAGTTTATTGAGCCATTAAGGTTATTGAAATCTGAATATTTCTTTAAAAGCTGAGGCTAGGCTAATTGATTTATTGTTTAATTGAATGTAATAAGGAAATATTTATGTGTGTATATATATATATATATATATATATATATATATATATATATACACACGGGTTCTGTGAATGGTTTCATTATGGTTTGAAAAAGCTACATAGCGAAAGCGCTTACCACTTTTTATTTGAGTGAATAAAAGCTATCGATTATTATGCATTTGGATTTATTGGAGGAAACTATCTGAAAGAATTTGTGATCTGAAAAGACAGTTGAGCGAATAATTGAGGAATTTTTAAGTGCTTTTCAGTACTTTTAAGTGCTTTCTTGGATTGTTTCTTTGCGTTCTATCTGAAGGTATTTGCCCGACTTGGCTCGCACGATCGTCTGGGTGGACCCTGCATAGCTGGTTTTATTACTATTACTATTATATGTTGAGAATTGTTGTCATACACTCTGGTTGAGGTGCTAGAATGACAGGTCTGGTTTCATATACATTCTCTGACTACGTACACGTTTGACTATCAGTTATATGTCATTGCCAGCTGCCTACATTTCTTGGATCATCACACTGAATTTTCAGGGGAACAGGGTACCAAGCTGGTGATATGGGCCATTTATCTCGACATGCTGGACAGATTGGAACAATTGTGGGGTATAAATATGCATACAACTTACAATTTGAACATTCAAGCATATTCTGTACAGTTGTTGGGTGTAATTATACATACAGCTTTGTATCTGAACATTGTATCACAGTCTGTACAGTTGTAAGGTATGATTATGCATACAACTTAGTAGCACTCCCAGGAGTCAAACCCCTGCTGTCTATGACAAAAGATTATTGCTAACATCACAGTACACTGTGCTATCAGGAAATTGATGTACAGCTTTTGACTGTTTTCTATCTAAGTCTCCCTAACTTGTATAATATGACTGACCTCTTGGCACTTCCAACATTGTTATGCAGAACTTCATACCCATTTTATCTGTGTACCATAGTGTGAGTGACACTGCTTAAGATACAACAGTACTATTTATAGTATGAGACAGATCGCTAACATATGAGAGAAGAGTAAACAGAAGCACTTCAGGGGTTATACAATTATTCATAGACTATTAACATATTTATTTCTACTGGTACAACATTTTCTAAGGCTCTTATATTCTTTGTTATGACAGTATATGCAGACTGATTACTAACCTGCCTCATGACGCAGCCTTTGCAGCCTAGCATCATGGGCTTGCTGGTTTGCAGCCCGCTCATCTGCAGCTGTCAGAGAAATGCATTGATATTTAGCCATACCTATCCATAATACATTCAAGCTAGGTAACTATTTACTACTTAGTAGAATGTGTACTTACTCAGTACTGGGGCATTGGCCATCTGCCAACACTCCTGGATCCACTGTTACAGGACATCCCCCCTCTGCTGCTTCAGGTCAGCATGGTGGTGCCTGACCTGCTCACCAGTCTGGGGGATACCTGTGGCACTGGTGAGTTCACGGGCGAGACTGCCCCAGGCCTCCATTTTATACTGGTACTGGCCCTGCAGTAGTCTCTGATCATGGTGTTTTACCAGGAGCCATACCATGATTTTTGATTCCTGGATGCCCCAGTGCTGCACTCTAAATTGAGTGCCTTCACCCATACCAGCCAATCTGCCTGCAATAGGAAGCTACAACCAGTTATGAGAAGTATTCCTGCCTGTGGGGTTTAAATATGGCAATTTTCCCACACTTTCCAATGATTGGCCGGTTTTGAAAAGGCTAAGCGATGGGCACACCTACTTACATAAGGTTAGCACTGCTTAAAGAGGTATAACACTAGGCATATTGAATTGGCTCCGCTACACATTGCTTACACTTACTAACTTGAGCTGTGCTGCAGTTAGCATTGCTTAATACTTAATTAGCACTATATTTACCATTCGGCAATGATTTATTCTCATTACAGGTTATATATGTGTCTGGTATCCGTGATTCATGTGTACATACACTGTATGGGGACCTGGGGAATTCTACACTTTATTACAATCACACCTCAGATCTATGCTTACTGCAGTACTCCAGTTCACATATTTATGTTCTGCGGCAGGTTATCCAACATCACCACTGTACATGGATTCCTGTGGTGATGTATATATGTGTATATATATATATATATATATATATAAACATATATATATATATATATATATACACACACATATATATATGTATACATATATATATATATATATATATATATATATATATGTATGTATACATATATATATATATATATATATCTATACACACATATATATATATATGTATATATATATATATATATATATATATATATATATATATATATATATATATATATATATATATATATATATACACTATAGTTTACAGAGTCCTGGGTTTGAGCCTTGCAAAGGCAGTTTATTTTGTTGCTGGGCAGAACATGGGCCATTGGATCCAGAGTGATTAAGGCACTTTAAAGCAGTTGTAAGTGGGTTTGTGCGACGGTAAGCACTGCTAACCTCCAGTTACAGTTTCTTACACTCAGTTAGCTTCTACTTTGCATAATCTGCGTAGGTGATGCTTACCCCCACACAAATGCACTTAAACATGCTTACTAGTGCTTATATATGCTTACTACTGCTTATTTGTGCTTAAACATGTTTAAGAGTGTCATATTCATTATGACACTGACACTTCACATGTGCATTTCATTCAGTACTCCAGTTCACATTTAAATGTTATTATGTAGGTTATACGGCAAAAAGATGTAAAATGATGTTCATATACAGATTTCACATGGAAAATGATATGTGCTGCAGTAGGACTCAAACCGAAAATGCCTGTCCATTAGGCGGATGCTCTAACCACTACACTATTGCTGTGCTGCTCCAGTTTATATATATATATATTCCTTGTTATTCTCTTCAGCCTTTTCAGCTGCTTTAACCATAACTAAGCGATGGGCACACCAACGCACCTACGGGTAGCTGTACTCAGGGTTTTAAAAAAAAACATAAAAAAGTCTCTTCATTTTATTTAAATATACTGCTGCTGTTGAACACATGGGGACTGTTGGTGGGGATATGCAGACACCTATGAGTGGTCTTGCTCATTTATTTACACTTTCTTCTGTTCTACTTTGCAGGGGCATGTTTATTCTGAGATCTCTGCTCTTAGACATGCCCCCTGCACTCGTCCACACTTCATGTACCATTAGGAGTTCAGGCAGCGCGCCTTCATTAATATGCATGGCATACTGCCGTCCTCCTCTTAAACTGCCGCTTCCATTCAGAACTAGATTAGTCCTGCACGGAAATTTAGTAAATTCTAAATTCTAAAGGTCTTCCTAACCTGCTGGACTTCTATGAAATACTTAGGTTAGGAATGAACTTACACATTAGTGTGGCAAAAGTTTACCTTGATCTTACTACAATTTTAAATAGTGTTCCTCATGAAGTAATTATCCACATATTTGTTAATCTTATTATTGTGAAGTGGGCCAGAATGCTGGTTTAGTAATAGACAACAAAGAGTGAATATTAACAGCTAATTTTAAAAGTGTGCAGGATCAGTTTTCAAACCACTGCTGATTAATATTGTATTGTTTTTTTTTTTCATTATGTTGTCTAACTCGTACTAGATTGTCAGATACACATGTAATATCAACTCAAGAGCCTTCATTATGAATAAGGATGGCATGAATTGATTTGACAACATCTTGTCTGAAGTGCATGTCTGGATGAGGAATAATGGACTCAAAATAAACACAAATAACTTTTAAGGCTATGTTGTTTGGTAAGCTACAACCAAAGGGTAATATGTTTGGGTGACTAGAATATTATAATAATGATGGAATACAAAGATTTTGGAATTGGAATAATTAATAATTTGAAATTCATAAAACAGACACAATCACTCCTGAGTAAAATCAAGAATTTGCTAGGGTTTATCCTTAAGAACGTTGCCACACATTTTTTTCCACCCTAGTTATTTGTATCATATGTCAGACCAAAGTTAGAATGTAGCTGTTTAATTTGTGTGTGCAAGAAATGTGACCTACTGTCCCTGGAGATTATCTGAATGAAATTCATTAAAAGGATTACTGTGTAAAAGACTTATTCTATAAACGTAGAATAAAGATTCTTGGACTGTAAATAGTAGTGGCAATCTTAGTGTTGTATTTAGAAGTTTACATGACAAACAGTTTAGTCTACTTATGAATCTAGAACTTATTCAAACAGAAATTAGTTCAAGATATGAATGCCACCTTTAACTTAGATGAGGTGTAGAATTCCCAATATATATTAGTGTAGATAGGGTGGGTAAAGGGAGCAGCCAACATGGGTACAAACTGTTAGTGCAATTGGCAGATCCTGAGCTGTCTTCAGTGCAATACTGGCATTGCATATGCAGTCAAAAACTAAGCATAGTGTATTATAAACTGTAACAACTGCTTGCTACAAATGTAGAAAATAACTTTTTTGTTATCAGTTCTATGTTTGAAGAGCTTTTTTTTCCTTTCTTTTTATTTTGGAGGGGCTGGACAGCAGACGAATTGGGGATGCCATAAATTAACATAAAGATAAAGTAAAACAATGGAGTCTGCAATTTAAAATAGATTGTTCCCTATATACATCTTTATTTTCGTGTTTGTTCCCCTTCTGCTTTGTTCAGTCCATCAGTAGTTTTACTCGTCTCACGTACTGCTCCCAGTACAACTTCCATTCTAAGACTGGGGCTGACATGGAATGTAGGGTTTATGCTGTTGATTTCTTCAGAAGGGTGTTTTTTTTTTTTCATTTATGACCTACCCCTTAGTATCCTCCCTCTTCTGTGTTTGCTGTTACATCTGAGGACTAGTCCCCTCTATGGATCACTCCTCCCTGTAGGGAATGTGCAGAAAAATGCCCCCCAACCCCAGGGAATAGCACACCAATCCATCCTTGCCAGTGTCTCAGATGCCCAAGCTGCAATCCACATCACCTGGTCAATAGTTATGGCTTTATCCCTCCACATCACAGTACCAGAATGGTATGCTCAGTTTCTTGTACCATGAGAACTAATTACTTTGTCGAAATTCTCAGTTTGAAGGCAGACAATGACAGAAGTAATGATCTATTTACTATGCTTTTCTCTACAAGTTACTTTTTGACTGTAATTCTTTGCAAGTAATTTTTAGAAATTAACTTTTACTTTTTAATCTCATTTCTGTTTCTGATCATCACATTCTTAGATGACTAATCTTGAATTAAACAGTATATTTCAACCATGGACAGGCATGAACTGATTAGGCGATGTTAACACAGTGGCCATAGGGCATGGATGATTTTTCAGACATATCTTTGTGCCTTCTCAATCTTGGTAAGGGTGCAACCTCAGTGTGTCATAGAATTCCAGCACAATGTGCTTTACTGTGAATGTATCCATACTGACAGTGTATTTGCACTTTTCTGGGTGGTAAAGTAAAAGCCATGTTAGTTACACTGGCACACCATCCCTATCTTTGACTAGGAATCTATGGAGATGTGGATCAAGTCATAACCCTTTCCTCTAAAACAGAACAAGCTTGCATCTGCCATTTAGTTTGAGTTCCCAACATGGATTCCTCTAGTCACCAAGTTTCCAGCTATTCCTATATGAAACACAAATGTAAATGCAAGTTTTCCTGAGTAGTGAATTGTTCAAATTTAGGATGTGATATACCTATGAGATACTTTAACTACGTCCATGCAGGAACTTTATCTAGCAATAAAAATGGGTTTTCTTAGCAGTAACAAGCACCAGTGTCTCACCAAATAAGCCCTTAAGACAAAGCACATCTAAACCAATTTTTTTAGACATAGGTGACTCCAGTGTGAGACACACAGATGTCCCACTCAACAGGCTAGAAAAAGAAAAGGTTACAGTCAGCTGTCTATCGGGTGCCAGGAGCTGTCAGATCACACATGCACTCAAGTCTTTCAATGAATACAGTTATAACACCATCATAATTTATAAAAAAGTAAATAAAAAAACAAAAGTAACCACAGTATAGAATATAACTAAAAAAATCGAAAACATACACTGTGAAGCAGTAGGAAACACTTTCAGTCAGCCAAACTCTTCAGTCCAAGCTGTTTTTATTCTTCCAACATACAATGACACAGATTGAGTGCTTTCATCCCCTAAACTGGGGACTTCATCAGAATCTAACTGCTCTCCATAGTACAGCCTTTAAATACTGTTAAAAATGAGTGATGTCATCACCCTTCACAATCCTTTAAAGATGCAACTACCTTAATGCTCAAATGAAATGCACTACAAACACCTTTAAACAAAAGAACATTTTAACAAACATCATTTATAAAATGGCAACTAATTGATTGAAGCTGAAGGAGGAACACATAGATATAGAGACAGACCTAAAGAGATAATCAGTGCAGAACAGCCCAGTAATGATGGCCAATCTATGAGTCGATCAAAGAGGGTTCCGAGAAAGGAAGTGACGATAGATAGAAGCAATGGTGACTCTGCTACTGACTTCACACCTGATGTCAGAAGGAAAGTGAAGGAGATTGGGGATGCTGCAAGTTCTATGGCTTTTTTACAGTTCCCACTGCCAATAAAAGTGTTTTTGCCATTTCCAAACACATGCAGTAGAGTAAGAAAGAGGAGGAAATTGTCAGATGACTGAACTGAACCATGAATGCAGATGAAGAAACCATGACAGTTTTGAAAAGGGATTAGTTTACAACATTTCCAAGTACGTATTAACAGAGACTGAATTAGCATTACTTGAGAAAGGGCTGTGTTTTATACCATCTATGAATACAGATAACATTGATTTTGTCATTGATGTGAAATTATTTATTAGAAATGTTATGTTCTAGCTACTTTATGGCATGGACAATGACAATAGTAATAATAATGTCTTTAGAAAACCCCCAACGTTTATGCCATTAATGCATCCACTGTTGACAGCATTTGAGAGAGCATGTGAAATGGATTTTTTAGCATTGAAACATAACAATATTAGAAAAGATAATTTTTATAATTTGACATCAGAAGAATTTAGAGCACTGAAACAAATACAATAAAAAGTTGAAATAGTAGTTAGACCTGCGGACAAAGGGGGAGCGATCATTGTAGTGGATCATGACCAATACTATATTAAGGTTTAGATGATGCTGGGAGACACTAATATGTATACATGCATAACAAGTGAACAACTGAATAGGGTGATTAACAATGTACGATCTGATCTATATGATTGTTTGATGATTCAAGTCCTCACACAGGATTTATATAAATATTGTTTAGTAGATATGCCATTAATCTCTATGTTTAAAGGACTCCCCAAAGTATACAAGAATTTATTTGACCCTCCCCTTAGACCAATATTATCAAGCCATGGATGGCTTACGGAAGCAATGTCTATCTATATAGAGAAACAGCTGAGACCTTTGGTAGATGGTACAATAACTGTAGTTAGGGACACTAAGGATTCTTTTAGAAACTTTATCTGAACATGTGTTTTCGGATTGATACATAACCTCCAGCTTGTTACTAACCCTGGATGTGACCTCCCTGTTCACATCAATACCAAATGATCCAGGTAAAGAGTATTTGAAGCAGTTCCTAAACAGGAAAGATATGCTAAGTGACAGAAAATTTACGATCTGTCTGCTATTAGATTTAATACTGGGCAAGAATGTTTTTACCTTTGGCAACAGATATTATTTGCAGAAAAAGGGGGTTGCAGTGGGCACGTGTTGTGCCAACTCATAAACAAACATAGTGATGGCAAATTGAGAACATAGCCATATTATGGAGATAGCAGATAGGAAAGACAAACTAGCATATTATAAGAGGTTTGTAGATGACATTTTCTTTTTATGGGCAGGTTCAGAGGAAGAACTTATGGAGTTTATAAGATATATAAACTCCACTACAGATTTTTTCGAGTTCACAGGGAAATGGAATAGGGTAAGGATAGAATTTTTAGATGTCCTTTTATATAAACAAGACAATGTCACACAAATTAATTTATTTAGGAAGGAATGTAGGAAAAACAATCTCCTACACGGAAGCAGTATGCATCCTCCCCACATACATAATAACTTGATATATGGACAAGGGCTACAGGTGTCAAGGTAGACAAGCTTGGATGTAAATTATGAGAAAGTGAAGCCACAGTGGAACAGCGGTAGTGCTGTTGCCTCACAGCAAGAGGTTCTCCTGTTCGATTCTTGGCTGGAATGCCTTCTGTGTGGAGTCTGCATGTCCTCCCCCGCAGTCGAGTGGTCTCCGAAAGACGTGTGTGAATGGGTGTGCCTTCGTTGAAGGTTGGGCATCGAGCTGGCAACTTGGTACCATTAAAAATCTACTGCCAATCATTAGCGGACCGGAGTTCTGCTGTGGTGACCCCTAAACGGGAAAAGCCGAAAAGACAAACAACTTCCAGGGCTACAGATTGAGTTTAAGGAAAGAGGATATAAGAGAAATGAGTAGGAGAAGCTGGGGATAGGTGGCTTCATTGATAGGAAACAAAAAGGGAAATTATATTTTGTTAATAGGAGATCTGTGAAAATGCAAGACATATCTATACAGAGAGAGGGAAATAATAGCTGCAGATTAGTAATACCTTATTCTTCTAATAATAAGGCTATTCAAAATTATTAATAAGAACTGAGACATCTTGATGACAGATGATAAGATTAAGAACATAGTAGGTGATAGGCCAAGATACTCATATAAGGATAACAAGTCACTCAAATGACTTTTATGTTATGAAAGAGGGGTAATAATAATAGTAAAGTAGAATCAAACAGAATAGGGACATTTGGCTATAGGAATTGCAGCTTTTGTGGAAATATGGCCAATGATTGCAATTTCAATCATCCCACCACACAGCAAGTGTTCTATTTAAAACATTATGCAGATTTCAAGTCTAGAGACTTGGTTTATTTAGTGAAGTGCACAAAATGCCCCTCTTTCTATATTGAAAAAATGAATAGGACTCTCAGAGAGAGAGTGAGGGAGCACCTGTTTGCCATAAATAAGGAGGATGACTGTAACAGCCTGGCTAGGTGCATCTATATTATCCTATCAAAGTTTCAGAATATCGAATCTGATATGGTTGACACCATATCATCGAATTCTGAAACATCGAACGATAAGAAAATGCCTAAACACAAAAATAAATAAAAAACTTACCTTTGCACGCAGGGGGGCAAGCCTCCTGACACCCCCCCATGTGGGGGTCGCACTCCCCACACCCCCTACTTAAATATACTAACTCTGAGACTGCACTGCATTGAACTAAATGGAAATCTCCCCTTACGGAGATTTCTGTTTAAACGTTCAATGTTTTTTGCTTCCACTAATCTGGTGCCGACAATATCAGCTTCCATATTGTCGGCCTTCGACAACGTGAAGTAGACCCGGCTAGCCATGTGCTCTCACATGATTTAACACACAGATTTGTATTTCAGGTTATAGAACTAGTCAATAGGAGTGTTAGACTAGCTAATTATAAGAATCAAACAGAAAAGAACGAAATTAGATGAATTATTAGGCTACATGTAGATAGAGAGTATGGCCTTAATGATAAGGTATCATTAAAACCATTTCTATTAGATAAGTCACTGAAACACAAATGATGTTAAGAGTAGTAGAGTTAGAGGGACAACGTCACTTCTAAACTGGAGGTATAATTAGAGAATTGAAGTTAAGATGCCATATAGAACATTGCCATCTAGTGACTTGTGACTTAATATATATGTTTTTCTATAAATATTTTTAACTTATTAGAAATGATGTTAAACATCAAAGTTTACAGTTTTTAATATATTAGATAGATTTTAGGGTTAATGTAGAGTGTTTTATGAATGTGTCTTTATTGAGTTTGGGTTCCTAAGACATCTAGATAGGAAATGGTTAAGATTACTAGTGTGAATAACTGGATGAAAATCTGATGATGTAATAAGAGGAGGGGTATTTAAAATATGATGAATGTTGATGTTAATAATGTCTGATGAAGTGCCAGGAGGCACAAAAGTGCTCACTTAACAGTAAATAAACGAGTCTTTACTTGTATCGCGGCCGTGTTTGTTGCTCTCTGTTCTGGATATTTAATATCATATGTAACCTATGCCCATTCTACTTACAGATTGTAATTCTATGCCATTCTGGTGGCATACAGTGATAATGCTCTGAATATGACCCAGCTGACCAGGGGTGACTTTATGTCTCAGGCGACTAATGCTGCTGCAGACAGGAATGGTGGAAGGCTGTGTCGGTGTCCTCTGCAACAATACTTGCTGGTGGCTAGGGGTGTCATGATAAGGGTCATATTCCAAAGAGGGGGACAAGATAGTGGGCAGGGCTGAGCTGCTGCAGAGGTGGGGCATTGCACGTTTACCCCTCAGACATATTACAGACACCACAAATTGGATATAGAAATAAACGGAGGAAGTCATAAAAATAAGAAAAAACCCAGCTAAAGGATAGATAGCATATCCCCCCAGGAAACCCTTAGGTTCATAGGTTCGTAGGTTCATACTAGGCTATCTGCCCTAGGGCATTTATAAGCCTAGTCAGAGTATGTTTGGCTTTCGCCACCCATTTTAAATTAATTTTGCCATGCCCTTTTTCAAGGTTAGTATAATGTGCCTCTGTCTAACAGTGACACAGAAGTGATACCCGGGGTAAACCTACGATTTCCCATCCACTCATCAAGATTCCTCTTGAAGAGAGTCAATGAGGGACTCTGCCTAAACTGGACTGGGATTTTATTCCAGAGTGAAGGGAGCCTCTGGGTTATGAATCTGTCCCTCCAGCATGTCCTATTTATTTCAGTGCCGAGGTTCAAGTCTCTCGAGCGTGTAGCTCAATGGGATTTGGATTTTTTGAGGTGCAGCATGTCCCTTAATTCCGGGTTGGACATGGCTTTATACGTCAGGCACAGGTCACCTCTGAGCAGGCGGTATGCCACTGAGTAGAGCTGGAGTTTCTTTAACCGGGCAGCATATGGCATCTGTTTGAGCCCTTTGATCTTCTTGGTGAGGTACTTTTGAGGTCTTTCCAGTTGCTGCAGGTGTTTGGTAAGGTACATCCCAAAAGGGGCATTGTAATCGATTATGGGCCTGATGAGGGATGAGTAAAGAGGCACGATGACCTCCCCTAATCTAGATGTGAATCCCTTCATGATTACGTGGGCTATATAAAATGTTTTTCTAACCACTTTGGCCACGTGGTTGTCAAATGAGAGATTGCTATCAACTTGGGTCCCCAGGTCCCTAATTACTTCTTCTGTACTTAATGGATTACCACCTATGTGGTAATTTGTGGGCACTTTGTTTTGCGAGGGATGACTATACACTTTTTGGCGTTTAGCTTGAGGCCATGGCTCTGGCACCAGTTGTCTGTTTCTATGAGGCCCTTTTGGAGGATGCTTGTGTCGGCTGGAGAGTCGATTATGGCACCCAGTTTGCAGTCATCTGTGAACTTGGTCAGCCACAGTCCTTCTGTGTTGGCCTGTACCTCCGAGAAATATATACTGAACAAGAGAGGTCCCAGGAATGAGCCTTGTGGGACGCCACTTGTAACTGGTTTGGAGTCTGACATGGCTCCAGCAATTCTAACCATGTGGGTTCTGTCCTTGAGCCAGTTTGCAAGCCATCTAGTGACATAGGGGTTTACGTTTAAGCTGGTGAGCTTATCAATAATACCCGAGTGGGGTATTGTATCGAAGGCTTTTGCGAGGTCCAGGTAGGCTGTGTGGACCACCTTCCCTTCGTCAATGGCCTTGGTGACTGTTTCAAATATGATGAATGTTGATTTCAATAATGTCTGATGAAGTGCCAGGAGGCACGAAAGTGCTCACTTACCAGTAAATAAACGAGTCTTTACTTGTATCGCAGCCGTGTTTGACGGCACCATCGTTAAAGACTTGTTTATTTACTGGTTCAGCACTAGGTGTTAATCTGGGTGTAGATCGAAGTGGCCAGTGGACCCAGAGATGGAAGTCAGGGCTGGGCTTGTAGACTTTGAAACAGATGTAGAGGCACTGAGGACTACTGTCTGGATGAGATGAGGCAAAAATGAAAGCAAAAAATACAGTGTAAGTCTACCTCGACTGAGGAGCTACTTTGATGTCCACCACAACAATGACAGCTGTAATCCATTACTGTGATGAGACGGAATCAGGTCATCATGCCCATATTGTACTCAGGGATGCAGAGATTATGTTCATGACAATGTGTTTGGGGAGATGTCTTATACCATCACTGTGTCTCTTAGGGCACAAACATTATGAAGTTTATGTTTCTGTACTATTTTCTAAAAACAATTTCCACTACACAGTTACACCAGATAACTTCATCTTAGCTTAAAGTTTAATATGGACAAAGAACAAAACCAGCGTGACAATTACTTTAAAGTGTAAAAGCATTTTTAATCCTCCATTAAATCTAGTGTTGAATCTATTTGAGATGATAGCTGAAAGTAACATTAGGAAAGCTCTTAAGAGTCATTGATTTTTCTTCAAATCTTTCTCACAATGAGGCTTCTTTAGCAAACACTTCAGGATTGGAACTTTAGTTCGATTCTTGAAGCCTGAAGAAGGTAGAAGTCTGTTAATAATGAGCAATATGATATGTGTAGCAAAAATGTACCACATTTTAAATGATGGTAGGACTTACATGGAGTCATCAGTCAATGAATTAATATCTCGTCACAAAATTGTTGTTTCTCTAAATGACTTATTGTCACAACATTTATGTTTGTAGGTATATATGTGTAGAAAACCCAGCAGTAGGTTTTGGAACACCAAAGGTACATAAGTGCCTAAATGATCCACTTTTTTGCCCTATTGTGGATGCTGGAACGTCTAAAGCACAGTTCCTACATATTTTATTGAAACCTATACCAAGGTTTTTTTTTAATTTTACAAGAAATTGTTAAAACATTTCTGGCATTTTTATCCACAATGTCTTAAGATTTCTTTTCTGCAAAGGATTTTATTGTTGTAGTCGATGTTATCTTTTTTCAATTACATCTCTTGAAATTGGGATGAAATGGTTTAGGGAAATGTGGACCGAATGCAAATTTCTAATGAATATCAAACCAAATGTCTGTGATTTCATGGAATTTGTTTTATGAAACAATTTTATTTTTTCAGTGGGGAATATTTTTGCAGATTGCTGTTGTAGCAGTGGAGCTAATTTTTGCCCCCATTTTTGCAAACATAGTTATGACCTACAGAGAGACTCATTAAATGTTTAATTCCCCATTTGCCCAGTATTGAAAAGCATATTATCATGTTTTGGATATTTGGATTTTTTGGTCAGGAAATGAGGACTTATTGCTCAATTTTTGATTACCTGAAATCTACTATGTTTTCTTAAATGTATGCATCAGTTTGCTAAAGATGATATGAATGTTTTGCACACACATTAAAAAATATGCTTAATCAATGTTTTATTTCTCATATTTAATAAAAAAAATACTTTTTTTATATTATTTGTATTTTGGCACTGGTCATGCTGTGCATCAAAAGAGAATTTTGGTCAACGTCCAGTTAATAAATATAGTCTGCAGGGTCTCAGGTTATCATACTTTTTGAAAGGAGCTACTAAGGTGGAAAACATGTTCATGGAAAGAGGGTGGGCAGGATTCACGAAGGCTTGCACGGAGTGTAGGAGACGTGTAACACTCCATGCAAGCCTCGCGATCCAGGAACAGCCCGAAACTCCATGTAAGAGACCAGCTAAAACGTCTCTAACACGGACTGGGCGTGGATATGCTAAATACCTCACTTGCAGCTGAAAGGCATGCAAATGAGGTAGCGATCCACAAAACAGAAAGCAGCCCGTGTAAGAGCCGTTTTAGCTGCAGAAATGTACTCAGTTGACAACTGAGTAAGTTTCTGCAAAAATCACAATGGAGCCATGTCAGCTCCAAATAATGGGTGCATATGTGTCAGGCAGCATGCCAATGGCCAAATATGTGGCCATTGGCAAGGTACCCCGATGCAAATATTAATAAAATATAAATATTTTTAACGCAGTGCAGCACCGCGCAAATGGGCTGCGCTGTATAAAACATAAAAATGAAGGTTATAAACCCACAAATGTGGGTTTTATGCAATACATGGAATGACAATGCAGGGACCAGCAGACCAAAAACAACATGGCCACCGTGTAGTGGTTGCTAAGGAGGGAAGCTGAGTCTAAGACATGTAACTAAGCATTAGTAGGCAATCTGATGTACATGAGGGTTAGGATACTGAATCCCACAGTCACGTAGCAAATGAGCACAGTCTGAGTAGTGTAAGAAATACATAAGGGGGAAGAATAGAGTAGGAGATAGGTGACATCACAGGGGGGAATGGTAGAAAGAAATGCAGTTCATTGGAGGTCAGTGTTACATGACAGATGACAGACATAGATCATGGAAAGAGGAGTGCCACAAGATAAGCATGGGAAAGTCAAGAAATGGAAGGTGTACACTGTTACTTACACCAAAGTTTCTTGCTGGGCGTGTATGCGCACGTGTGCGCGCCATGAAGCGCGAGTAGGGCAGTGTGCGCGCGTGTAAGGCAGACTGAGCATATGGGAGCGTGTTGGTAGATTTGTAACACTGTGTGCGCTGGTGTGCGCGCGTTTTAACCCGAATAGGCAGATCCTGAACCGTGTAAGCATGTGTGCGCATGTGTAAGCCACTGTGAGCGTGTTTCTGTTGGTATGCACGCTGCTCCCCCCTGAGGAAACGGAAAGGAAAAAGGAAGCAACAGAAGTAGTAGGAAGCTAGCAGGGAATACTGCTGGAGCTAGCAGGTGAAAACAATTAGAAGCAGGCAATTACACAGGCAGAATAGTAGCCCAGCCCAGCACTTAAAACTCTGCAAACAGCAGTGCAGGATGTTTCTCTCAAGAGACACTGCAAGACAGGAGTAAGCTATTAGAAGTGAAAACTGAAAAAGATGAACTCACAGCAGAAATGCTAGGGGCTGCCATAGCTGTCATAATGAGACATAGGCGACTTGCTGAGGGTGGTGACAATGCAGATGGTGCCAGACAACCCACAGTGAGGAGACGGAGAAGAGTGTACAGGCCCAGGGTCAGCTACCGCGGGTTACATGAGCTGGAGATAGTAGAGCACTATAGAGTGGACAGAGAGCTCCTGCAGCAAATAGTCGAGCTGTGCAGGCCACGCCTCACACACAGAACCAACAGAGGGGAACCCATCCCAGTGGAAACCAAGGTATGTGTTGGCCTAAGAATACTAGCAACAGGTACCTTCCAGAGACCAACTGGTGATATGATGGGGATATCACAGGCATCAGCCTCCAGGGTACTGCACCAGTTCCTGGATGCCATGTCAGCACATGTTGGTGATCATGTATATTTCCCTAATGCTCATGAGATATTGGCCAGCAATATGCGTCTCTTCCAGCAAATAGCGGAATACACTGAGGTAGTGGGTGCAATAGACTGCACGCACATACGCATCAAAGCACCAGCCGGTGAGCGGGGTAGGGCCTACATTAACCGCAAGGGCTTCCCCTCCATCAACTGCCAGGTCGCGTGTGATGCCCAGGGCATAATAATGAATGTGTGTGCTGGCTGCCCTGGGAGCTACCATGATTCCCACATCCGGCATTTGACACAGCTGTACCAGACATTTGCCAATGGGGACATCCCACACGGACACCTAGTGGTTGATGCAGGTTATGCACTGGAGCCGTGGCTGGTGACACCCATCAGAAATGCACACACACCTGAACAGGAACGCCATAATGAGGCACACGCACAAACACGTAATGTAATAGAGCATGTGTTTGGGCTGCTCAAGTCACGGTTCCAGTGTCTGGTCACATCTGGTGGAGCCTTGCAGTACTCACCAACTACATGTACCCAAATTGTCATGGTATGTGCTATGCTACATAATATGATCTTGCGAAAACAGCTGCAGCAGGACCAGCATAGGGCTGGGCCAAACAGCCCCCCACCATTGCCAAGGCCATCACAGGCAGAGCGTGACTCGGAGGAGGAACAACCTGAGCCTGCCCCAGTAGGCAGAAGGAGGCATGCCCAGTATGCCCTGGCCTTGGCAAAGAGGCAACGCATAGCACATACACTGGCTCAGTAGGAACCCTGGGAATGATACCCCTCTCTGACTCACTCAAATAATAACAGGGATGCCTAAAATGACATGACCTGCTCACAAACATGTACAGGGAGTGTAATATGTGCATCCGACAGAGGCAGCCCTGCAGCACCACCTGAGGCATGAATGCCATGTGTTAAGTAATGTAACACCATGTACTATATGCACACTTGAGGACCCTGACTAACATCCACCCTCACCAAGCATGAAGCCACAAAATGACGATGGGATGATCAATTGCAATAACTGGCTGAAGTAATGCAGTTAGTCAAAGGGGAGCCAATTTGTTTCAGCCTGGGAAGACATGCTGAGCATGACATGATGCACCACCTGCTAGGGGTGGCGTGCACCTATCAGTCCAGGCCCCATGGATACTGGCAAAGGCTGTCAGTACCAACAGCATGCCCTGAATAGGTAAGTCTCAAAACACAAACCCACCTTCATAGGTACCACAAGGGATAGGAACCTAGATGTAATGCTACCCAATGCCAGAAGTCTAAACAGCAAGATGCGTGCAGTGTAAACACACACAGTATGGAGAATGTTGATATCAGTCCTGTAATAGAAAACTGGGTCAAGGCTCACATCAGCACCCTAACACTACCAGGTTACACCTCATACTGTGCTGTACAGCCTCAAAACATGGAACAAGCTACAAAAGGAGGGTGACTAGCAATAATTGTCAAGGATAACCACACCCCCATGTTGGTACCACAACAAGAAGCAGCATGGATTAGCCATGGTCAAATACCAATGGCTAAAACCGCCTCCCAGTATATAGCCTGCTGCAGACTACTGTCCTAACACCAGGAACTGCACCTGGCCTATGTTGGAATACATGAATATATCAAGCCCCCCAAACCACATTATATTGGTTGACTGAAAATACCCAGACATACACTGGGAGCATTATACTAGCACCAACACAGTTGGAGAAAGGTTCCCAGAATCCATAAACCAAAATGCCCAGGAACAACGTACCACTCCCACAAAAGGGGTAAGCATACTGGATGTGATAATCAGCAACATGCGTACTGGATGGCAAGATGAGAAGTGTATCCCTCACTGCTAAGACCAGACCATAGAGTAATCACACCGGATATACACATCCTGACCACAGTCCCTGGCCAGAAAACCACAGTGAAAAACATGTGTAAAGCATAAGTTGCACCCCTCCAAACTGATGTGGAATCCACAAAAGGCTCTGTGTAGGTGCAGAATATGGGACACACCACAGAACATGTTATACAGGCATTCCATGAACACAGCCAAGAATGCTTGGATTATGCCATCACAAATAACAACAAGACACAATGCCATACACGCAGGCATCTGGCATGCTGGACTCCAGCCATTACCAAACCATGCAAGAGAATGAGGAAGCTACTACATGATAGAGCAAACATAAAAAGGGAAGTAATCACTGATCAGTAGTATGGCAATATAATATGTCCACACATACAATCCACTAAGGCCAGCCACAACAAGTAGAATCTGTGACTCCTGAGGCGATGTTACACCTGCCCCAAGTACACAGACAACCCTCAACTCCCCCCAATAAATACAAATATATGTGAGAGATGCAACCATTTATCCAAACCGGAGGCTGAGCTCCCCCAACTCAGTACTGTCAAAACTAGTCAGGAGGAGAAGGTAACCACATACACCACAAACCCAGTCCCACATAGACCTATCACAACTGTAAACCAAACACATAAACACAGAAAAACATTCCCAGAGGCCCTAATTACAAATGCACCACACCAACAGAGGCCTCCAAAGCAGATCCCAAGCAACCACAACCTCCAAACATAGCACATGCAACACATAGTACACAAAGCTGGTGTGCCAAACAGTCACAGGCCAGAAGGAGAAACAACATGCCTGATACAGTTGTAATAGGTGTCTGTATAGGCAGACACACTACTGTCCCACTCACCAGACTGAACAAGGGAAAGGGTACAGTAAGCTGCCTGTAGGCTGCCACAATATGCCACATAACACAAGTACGCAGGTCACCCCAAAGCAAGCAGAAATATGATGCACTCATTGTCCATGCTGGTGTGAATGACCTGAGATGTACCTCCCTGGACTACATGAAAAGAGACATGGATGAGCTCTATGAGTATGTACTCCAGGCCGGTATGACACTGGCCATTTGCAGCATCCAACCCTCACCAAGAATGATGCCACAGTACAAACACAGAATGATCAGCTTTATCAGGTGGCACAATTACAGCTGTCAGTCCAAGAGGGTCTAATGTCTGTCTGCTTGAGATGTCATGTATGACAAGCCATGCTGCTGTTCCAGGGATGGCTTGCACCTGTTACCCCTGGGCGTCTGGATACTGGATAAGGCCTTTGCCACCTCCATAGAGCCGTACGTAGGCAAGGCCAAAAAGACTAACCCACCACCCTAGAAAACATAAGTGGTAAGAAACATAAGGGTAATGCCGACCAATGCCAGATGTGTAAACTGCAATATGCATGCTCCTGAGGCACTTCCCAGTATGGAGAACATCGATGTCTGTGCAGTGACAGAAGCCTGCTGCAAGCCTACTGACAGCACACCAGCACTACCAGGTTATACCACATATCATGCGTTATGGCCCCAACACCTGGACCAAAACATCAAAGAAGGGGAGTATCCATATGCAGCACAGACACCCATACGGCCAGGTAACTGACAATGCACGAAGCAGAGGAGACCACCCATGTGCACCTAACTGTAGTCAAAACTGCTGTACAGTCTGTAGCATGCGACAGACCACACTCTCACACACAGGATCCCCACCCAGACATCCTGAAGAAACTGGACAGTATGAATGTCCCACCAAATACCAAACAAGGTACTCACAAATTACCACATAGGTGGTAAACCATTATGTATGCAAGGAGTAATCAGGGACCTAGGGACACAAGTCGACAGTAACCTATCATGTGACACTCACAATGCCAATGTGGCTAGGAAGACTGTCTATATTGGACACCGTATCATGAAAGGATTCACATCTACATCAACAGAGGTCACTGTGCCCCTGTACTGTTCCCTTATCAGACCCATAATCTAGTACAATGACTCATATGGGATGTACCGTACCTGACACATGCAGCGGTTAGGAAGACCTCAAAGGTACCTCACCAAGAGGATAAAGGGTGTCAAATATATGTCATATGCTGCCTGGCTGTAGACACCCCAGCTGAATGCAGTCACAGACTGCCTACACAGAGGCATTGTATGTCTGTTGTACAAGGCCATGTCCAACACAGGAGTAATGGACATGCTCCACCCCAGGAAATCAAAGCCATTGGAGCTGTGAGAGTGACAGATGTCAACCTCAACACATAATGAAATAGGATGTGCTGGAGGGACAGATACATAACCTAGAGGCTCCCCACACCCTGGAACAGGATCCCACTCCATGTTAGGCAGAGCCCCTCACTCACACCCCTCAACAGGAATATTGCCAAGTGGATGGATGATCGTAGATGTACACTGGGGGTCTTCACTGAGTCACGTCCAGACAGAGGCACAGTAAAGAAAATCATAAATGGCCATAATATTCACATAGCAAGGGGCGGCGAAAGACACACACACTCTGGCTAGGCTCACTAATGCCCTAGGGTGGATAACCTAGTATGAACCTATGAACCTATGAAGATACAAATTGTACAGGACACTAAGGATAATCACAAGGCTTACTCAACTGATGGTAGGAACCATGTTGGGAATTCACAGATATGCTCCGAATCACACAGATATTACAAACAACATACCAAACACACACACATATTGCCAACATACAACCTGACAGGTGCAGTGCAAACCCCCCCCCCCCCGCAGAATGCAAAATATCTATCCCAGCAGACTGCTGGCCCCCTGACATTGCAGATGCTGAGGTAACAGCCATCATCTACAAAGCAAAACACACAGCAGCAAAGTTATGAGATGGTGTCCTGGGCTGAGGCCAACGTGGACTCCAAGAAGAATGGAATGCCAAATCACACTACTGCCCAATGTCAGCCTTACCACAGGATATGTACCCAAAGAGCAGTGTACAACAACAGTGGTCCTTCACAACAAAGGTGTTGCCTGAATGGATACTGCAAACTACCACCCCAGGATCCTGACAAGCTTGGTCTGCACAGCTATGGAAAGGATCAGCATGTACCGCAGACATAAAGCTATCGGGGACCTACTGACACCGGACCCTACCCAGTGTGGCTGTTGTAAGTGCAGATCCTGCCCCTAAACATGTTTGACCCATTTGAAACAGTCATTAAGGTCATCAATGAGGGCAATGTGGTCCACACAGCGTAGCTGGACCGTGCAAATGCTTCCAGACAATACCCTATGAGTTTAGTATGGATATGTTCACCAGCTTAAATATAAACCCCTATGTCAGTAGAGGGGTTGCAAACCAGACCAAGGACAGAACTGACATGGTCAGACATGCTGCATCCATGTCAGACTACAAAACAGATATGAGTGGCATCCCACAAGGCTTGGTCCTGGGACCTCCCCTGTTCCATATTTATGTCCCATAGGTACAGGCCAACATGGAAGGACTATGACTGAACATGTATGCAGAGGAGCATAAACTGCCCACCATATCTGACCCCCAGCTGACACAAGCAACCCACAAAAGGGCCACATAGAAGCAAACAACTGGAGCCATAGCCATGTCAGCAAGCTAATTGCAGAAATGTGTATAGACAACCACCGTGGATATACAGTAAGTGCCCACCAATTACCACACAGGTGTTAACCCATTACGTACCTAACATGTAATTAGAGACCTGGGGACACAAGGTGATAGATATCCTGCATTGGACAAACATGTGGCTGTAGTGTTCACAGAAACATACCGTATACCCACCCAATCATGAAGGTTGTCAGATCTAGATAAGGGGAGGTCACTGTGGCTCTGCAGTCATCCTTCATCAGTGTCACAATTGACTACAATAGCCCCTGTGGGATGTACATCAGCAGACACCTCCATCAACTGTAAAGTCCACAACAGTACCTCACCAGGAGTAGCAAAGAGCATGAACAGATGCCATGTGTTGCCTGATTAAACAAACTGCAGCTCCACACACTGCCATACTGCCCACCCAGAGGCAAGCTGTGCCTGATGTATGAAGCCATGTCCAAGCTGGAATCAATGAACATGCTGCACCTTGTACAATCTGAATGGCAGTGAGCTATGCACATGAGAGACCTGAACCCCAGCACTGACATACATAGGACAAGCTGTACTGAATGATCCATAACACAAAAGCCGCCCCCACTCTTGAGTAAACTCCCAGTACAGGTTAGCCAGAGAGTCACCTATTGACACCCCTCAAGAGGAATCCTAATGAGTGGATGGGAGATGGTAGGTTTACCCTGGGTATCACTGTTATGTCAGAGGTAGATGGAGGCACAGTATACTAACCATGACATATGTCATGGCAAACTTCAGTTACAATGTGTGTCGAAGGACAAACACACTCTGTGACTAGCATGAGAAATGGCCTAGGGAACATTGCTAGTGTTTGCCAATGTCCACCTATGTTGTGGAATACACTACCAATGTTGGACAAGCCTGGTGTAGGTAGTCCATATCTGAACATAATGCAACATGGTCATATGTGCACAACTGGCCCCTACAGAGTCTGTTGTGCTCACTATGAAGATGTCAAGCAGTCATAGGACTAAAGCCCAGGGTACTGTCCACAACAGTGAAAGTACTGAACCAGTACACTATACGGTACTACAGTGTTAGGTCATTATGAAAGGATGTTGACAACTGTATGCAAAGTATCCCATGCAATCCCTACAGGCACAGTATAATCTCTGTTGTGGCAGACACGAAGCAGTTGGCCAGTAAGTACACAACATGACACCCAACACACAACCATAAACGTGAGATATTGTTAAAGTTCACACCCACCCAAATATGTGGTGGACTGCAGAGTTCAACATATGGAAAGCTCACACTGGGCATGCTCGCACACTTTGATAAATGAGGCATATGTCAGACAACATGCCATGGAAAGGCTGAACTGGGCATGCTCACACACTTAGGCCATATCTCCGTTTAGCAGTTGGCCACACATATCTGGTATTTGTACGTGTCATTCCAGTAACCGACCACAACACAGCAATCTGCCCAGTGCACACAGTAAATGACTACAGAGACATAAGTGATATAGTGGATCGCCCTCATATTCAAACATCTTCCACAGATACACAAGTTGTTCATAGGAACTGCAAACAGTCTAACAGCAACAAATATTGTGCATCTGACAATTAAACATATGGGTGTAGAGGTCAATACTAGGCTGTTTGCCCTAGGGAATGACAGCTTAGCCAGAGTGTGCTTGACATCTGCATCCCCAGTACAGTAGGCTACTGTGCCACTGTAAAGTAGGTCACATAAGGCAACGTGTGAGGCTAGTGAGCTGTGCCTCTGTCAAGCAGGGGCACAGTGGAGATCCCAGGGTTTGAATGTGCTAAGTCACATCCATGTTGTTGGTGTGTGCTGGAAGAGGGTTGCTGAGGACTTCTAACAGTAAGTGGGCGTCAATAACAGACTGATGGGAGCCCTATCTGCATTGTCTGGACAATTCCACTGTCAACACTGTGTTGTGATGATTATGTGGGATTGAAGTGTCATGCCGGTACTGTTCACAGATGTCATCCCTCTGTGGGCTACAGCTCTGCAATGTATTAGCTCACTCTGTCTGTTGGATGGCTCATATATGGCTGGTGTACACCTGACAGGTGTCCTGTTGTGGAGCAGTCATGGGTATATGTGGGATAGCATGATCAATGCAAACCTTACACATGCTCATAGAATGCAATTGTCAAGGATTATGCAGAGTGGCCAGTATAGTCCCCCAGCATGGGTCCTTTGAAGTCGTCCACCCCAGTCTTCACAAGTATAGAGTCTGCTTGTGCTAAATACAGTTTGTTTGCAGTGACAAGCTTGCCTGGGGGTGGGGATGGGGATGGGATATGGATGTCTAGAGAAAGGTGGGTATGGTCAGATATCAACAATGGTGGTCTACCTCTGGTGTGGAACAGTGAGTACCCATGTTGCAGATGGACAGGTGCAATATGTATTCCCCCATGTGGCTGTGGTGAGTGGTTCTGCCATAGCACATGGACCCACAAATTTTAGTGTCTATAGGGTAAAGTTGTAGAGGCCTGAGTAGTTCCCACACACAATATGCCTGTACCTGATGTTAACAACTGGAATGGTGTATGTGAACACCTGCATATCCCGGCACTGTTCACAGGGAAGCAAAGTGTGTGTCCTGGATGTGGTGTTCTGGACTGGTTGTGTTGTGTGTTACAGGTCCTGTGGTCACGAAGCATGGTATAGAACATAACCTGACAGTGCAATGTGCATATCTGACCCTGAAGTAGGTGGCTGCAAATGCATATATATGATATCCTCCATCTGACAGGTAGTACTAGATGTACATACATCTGTAGAAATAAAGATGTCAGCACCCTATAAATACTGCAGGTGCAGAACAGATGCCCAGTAATTCGGATAGCGCGCTCTGCTAATGCGAGCCCCTCAAGTGCCATAATGTAGTTAGGTAGGAGTTTGAACCATGCAAATGCTCAGTGTGTGTGTGTGGGTGAGCGGGGTTGATGTGTGTGCAAGTCTGTGTGAGGAAGTGTCCCTTTTGGCAACTGGGAAAACACTCTACAGGATGCACATTCCCCTCTCTAAGCACTGATGATGTCAGCACCCTATAAGTACAGCAGGAGAAGGGAAACTTCCCAGTAATGCGAATAGCGCGCTCCGCTAATGCGTCTGTCATGAGTGTCATAGCATAGTTAGGTAGGGTTTTGAATCCTGCAACTGCCCAGTGTGTGTGGAGGGGGGTTAGTGTGTGTGCAAGTCTGTGTGAGGGAAATGTCCCTTTTGGCAACTGGGAAAACACTCTACAGGATGCACATTCCCCTATCTAAGCACTGATGATGTCAGCACCCTATAAGTACAACAGGAGAAGGAAAACCTCCCAGTAATGCAAATAGCACGCTCCGCTAATGCATCTGTCATGAGTGTCTTAACATAGTTAGTTAGGGGCTTGAATCCTGCAACTGCCCAGTGTCTGTGGAGGAGGGTTAGTGTGTGTGCAAGTCTGTGTGAGGGAAATGCCCCTTTTGGCAACTGGGAAAACACTCTACATGATGCACATTCCCCTAGCTAAGCATTGATGATGTCAGCACCCTATAAGTACAGCAGGAGAAGGGAAACCTCCCAGTAATGCAAATAGTGTGCTCCGCTAATGCGTCTGTCACGAGTGTCATAACATAGTTAGGTAAGAGTTTGAATCCTGCAACTGCCCAGTGTGTGTGCAAGTCTGTGTGAAGGAAATGTCCCTTTTGGCAACTGGGAAAACACTCTACAGGATGCACATTCCCCTATCTAAGCACTGATGATGTCAGCACCCTATAACTACAGCTGGAGAAGGGACACCTCCCAGTAATCCGAATAGCGCACTCTACTAATGTGTCTCTCTCAAGTGTCATAACATAGTTAGGTAGGAGTTTGAAACCTGCAAATGGCAAGTGTGTGGGTTTGGGTGAGGTAAGTTTTTGTGTGTGCAATTCTGTATGAAAGACATGTGCTTTTTGGCAATCAGGAGATCACACTACATGATGCACATTACCCTTTCCAAACACTGATGATGTCAGCATCCTATAAGTACAGCCGGAGAAGAGGAACTTCTTAGTAATCCGAATAGTGCGCTTCGCTAATGTGTCTCTCTCACGTGTCGTGACATAGTTAGGTAGGGGTATGAATCCTGCAAATGGCAAGTGTGTGTGTGGGCGGGTAGTAGGGTGTGTGTAATTGCAAGTGTGAGAGAACAAATCATTTTGGCAAATACTACAATACACCAGATGCTGCATATTCCCCCAGTAAACACAGGGGATGTCACCACACTATCAGTACAGCCAAACAGGGCTACTTGCCCAGTAATGCCAATAGTGCGCTCCGCTACTGGGTCTATTACCACTGTCAGAGCACAGATAGGTATGTTTTGGAAACCCACAACTGCCACTTGTGGTTGTGTCACACAATATGACCATGTGTGGGTTGTTGTTCATAACAATGCATGCCATTGCCTAAACCAGCAATGACAATGCACACACGATGTATGTGTGTGACACATACACATATATACCTGTGACCTTCAGTAGTTACCATGTCTGACATGTGCCTCAAGTGGATAAATGGTATTTGCAATGCATAACAATATGACTGTGTCTTACTGTGCAGGGGCAGCACGTGGTATGTGTTTATACAGTGTGGGTTGTATATGGTATAATACCTACAGCAGGGGATACACATCTGTTCTGGGCCATATAGTCTACATGTAGTCGATGAACAGGTGATGCATGTTCCCACCTGTTGTGGGAGTGGTAACATGTTGTTCCACTGTAATTCAGTGACTACATGCTGGGAACCTTTCAGCTAGTGTGTTGTAGCTACAGTAATGCTCACGCACAATGTTTGGCTGGATGCAGTCCAGCCATATAAAGACATTTCTTGAGACTGTCATATTGCCAGTGTTGTTAGGGAGGATAGGTGGGTTTCCTGTGTATGGGAGGGTTGTGTGTGCCAGGCTATGAACCAGAAGGTAGTCCAACACACTGTTAGCTGCTCATGGATAGGCCCTGATGCTTTGTGCTGTGCCAACAACCTGGAGGTGTGTGTATCTGTGGTGCCTTTGGATACCACCCCCCTGTCCATGTGTGTTACATGTGTAGGGGACGACAGACATGGTATGAGGTATAACCTGGCAGTGATGGGTTTCACCTGTGAGCCGTGAATCAGGAATCTGGCACTGCACAGATATTGCAGTTCACCATGCTGAGGACAGTGTCCAGTGCATGCATCTTGCGGTGTACACTGCTGGTGTTGTGTAGCATCACTGTTAGTGTCCTATCCTGTGTGATATCTGCGGAGGTGGCTATGTAATCCGTGTCCTGCAGCAAAAGGCATTATGTTTGTATCAAGGGGCTTCGCCAATATACAATGGCCCATGGGTGTCACATGCAAGCTGCCCTTCGCAAATCATTGTGGCTTCCCTAGCATGTAAGCACACGTTGATAGCCATTGGATACCCTATGAATGACATTGGAGATTGAGCAGAATGTAGACATAGAACACCCTTCCTACATATTGTGGTAGCATACCTGGTGAGGGTATGATGGCAACCAAGATCAGGCTCATACTGGCCCATGCCACATGCTGAGAGATCCCTTCTATGTTCCCTATCATGTAGTCCAGGGAGGTATGTCTCAGGTCATCCATAGTGGCATGGTCAATGACTGAGTCATATGTGTCCATGCCTCTGACTTACATGTATGCATGTGTTTTGTGGTGGACCATAGTGCCCCACAGGCATATCACTGTGACCTTCACCATGTACAGCTTGTTGAGCAGGACCCCACTGCAGCGGCCAAGAGAGGTACCTGACACATCTGTAGCAGGTGTGTTGTATAGCCCTACAGGCTGTGAGTGTGTGGCACACGGGATGTGTGTGCCATGTGTGGCATGTGCTCTGTTCCAACGTAATGTATGCCTGTGTGCCAGCTGCGGAGGTGTGTGATGCTCAGGCAGGATGCTATTCTGAGTCTCCAAGTATGCCCCAGTGTGTTCAGATTGCTGTCAGTGCGGGTCTATGTCAGACTGGTATTGTAGTCACTTTAGTATGTCATGTCACCTGACAGGGTATGGCAGTACTGGGTTCAGAGTGCTCAGTCCCCAGATTGGCTATGTGGTGGCATCCCACACATGTGTTGTACGTTCCTGGCCAGGAGAGAGGGTTGACTGCATACATGTGGCAGCTGTGACATTGCCACATGACTCACATAAACCACAACTGGACCATAGAGGTGATTCACAGGTTACCTTTGCACATGCTACCATAGTAGTGTGATTGCCATGGTGATTACCAACACATAGGGCCAATGGGGAACAACATACTGAAGGTGTGTATGTGTGGGTGTACTGCTACTGATTTCATAGCACTGGCATATATGACTGCACACGTGGGTAAATGCCAGGTAAGTTATGTGCAATGTGTCACAGGCAACGTACATGCGAACAGGACAGACAGTGACATTCTGTCATGTGGAAAATTGACATACGTATAGTACGCTATGCAGATGTCACTAGGAGTCCACAGAAGCTCTGTAACTCTGCATTGCAGGTGGAAACAGTGTTCCAGGGAACCCCAAGCGAACATGCATGCAAACAAAGCTACAGTAAGCAGGGATGGAAGTAGTCCATTGTACAACAAAGAAGGAGTAACACTTACAGTAGGTAACAGTGCAAATATGTAGGCACTATCAACATGTACCCGGGAATGCACAGCTCAGATGTCCATGGTAGAACTGATATTATGTCATAGTTAATTGTGATTTGTATTACATTGGTACTGCACACATATCAACATGCGCAAACATCCACATTGCATAGTCGTTGTGGGCAACTTGCCACCATTACTGTACATGTCCATCATTGCGTATCACTACTTGCATTAGCTTCTCCCCTGTGCTAACTATGTATGTGGCTATCTGTTGACATCCTTACCACCGGTATGCAATAATGTGCAGCTGTTACACTATGGTACTTACTATGGGTGTAGATAACAATTCAGGACAGTCATACAGTTACTGCATCAGGCATGCTGGGATATACACACAGTCATATCAGCACACTGTACTGTTACCAACATGATACTAGTAATACACTTCTATGTAGTCACCCTATGCATCAGCAACGTGTTTACCTGTTCCTGCACTGATGTTGGAGATTGCAGGAGGTGGCACAGTTTCATCATATGCACAGGGTGTGAATTACATATGCCTGAGTCTGCCACTGATACCACCAATTGACATGTGTGTGTATGTGTGTTGGTGAGGGACAGCAGTACAGGGTGGGGCACTGTTGGTGCAGTGTGTGCATGTATGTGGTAGCCCTAGGTGTTAACATTTCACATGTGTGTATGCATGCACACAGTTCCACCTCATGGCTGCCATATACTGGAGTTTGTGGACAGCAACAGACTGCACCTGGCAGGGCATACAGATCAGTGTCTGTGGGCACGGACACGGTACCTGTGCCTGGCAGGGGTGCTACGGACCGTATCCGGTACTAAGCCAGACTGGGTACTGTCATCAGAAGCAGGAGTGTGTTGACTGGACACAGGTCCCTGTTGGGACTGTCCAGAGCCACGTGCACGTGGTCTCCTCGGGCGTTCCGATGACAGCACAGACCCAGCATTGCTGGGGTTGCTGCTGGCACTATGGGGGCATCCGCGGGCCTGTTGTCGTCCGCGCTGACTGCCAGCTGCTGCTGTTGCTGGCATACGGCCACATCAACGTCGCAACCATCCACCATTGCCCTGGCTCATGGACATGTGGTTGTGGAACTGCTGTAATATGTCCCCACAACGTCTGTCTATGACATCGGTGAAATTACGGATAGCATCCATGATGTCACACATACTGTCAGTCATGGCTGTGCGACATGCTCTCAGCTCCCTCAGACCCTGTCTGGTGTACCTTTCCATACGCGACTGTGCCTGCATGACAGCCTGAAACATAGCTGAGGTTGACAGACCTCTTTGGGCACGTCTGCCAGAGGCAGTACGCCCATGGATGCTCCCACGAGAACCCATGGGCAACTGTCTGTGTGGTACCATCGCAGGACCCTGCCCATGGCTGCTGTGTGGGGAAGCATGTGCCACAGATACCACATTACCCTGGTCAATGCCCACTGTATCCTGTCCATCACCTAGGGACAATGGTGACATAGGATGTACTGGTAGGATGGCTGTGCGCAATGATGGGGTTGACAGCTGTGTACTGTCAATTGGCTGACCAATGACGGACCCTGACACACCTTCCTGTGCCATTACACAGATATCATCATTATCAGTACCTGTGGCACCAGATTCAGGTTCCCTGCTGCAGGACACCAGAGCAGCACCAGAACCTGTGGGAGGAAGACAGGAAACACAGTTTACAATGTCTACACAATGTTACCAGTGATGTACTAATGCACACATGCACACATGCACATGTGGACACATGCACACATGCACACCTGCACACGTGGACACAGGCACACATGCACACATGCGCACATGCACATGTGGACACGTGTACACACGCACACATGCACACATGCACACGTGGACACATGCACACGTGGACACAGGCACACATGCACACATGCACACGTGGACACAGGCACACATGCACACATGCACACATGGACACATGCACACATGCACACCCCGCAGTATACACACAGAGCACTACTGAGTTACACTAGTATTACTAGCACTATCAGAACTATTATAGGTATTGTTATAACACACTCGCCAGCATGGATGGGCTGCCTTGCTGTAACACTGGAGGGACCTGCAGAAATGAGGAGATTAATGTCAGTGGGCACAACTGTGCCATTGATACTGCATATGTTACAGTGCAGTAGTACACCAGTTGCCTTTCACATGTCAGCTGCTGATATTGGCAATATCACACCTGCACAATTACATACTATGTTGACAGTTACATATCACGGACACACCTTACACATGCATAAACTAACAGTGTACAGAACAGTCAAGTGTACATATGGCATATTACCTGCACGCTCCATGTCGTGTTGCTGTGAGGATCCAGCCTCCATCATTATGCAGGTGTGTTGCTGTTGATGTTCCGGGGCTGGAGCCACAACACTTAGGAGTAGCCCCTCCAGTCTGGTGAGGGGGGATGTGTGGCCACCCCACCTCCTGTGGCGACCTGTTGCCTGTGGATATCCGACGCACGCTGACGGACATTTCTGATTAAATCACTGCAGTGATGTCGTACCTGCTCATATGTCCTATTATGCATGCCAATGTCATTTACCCTACGGACAAGGTCTTGCCACAGTGCAGCCCTCTCCTACTGATTCTGGCTGGTGTGGGAAAACAGTATGTCATAATCCCGCACCAGGCTCTGGTGTATCTCTTCATCTTCTGCAGCAGAGTAGGCAGGATTTCGCTGACGCGCCATGTCCCTGGAAGAGAACACAAACAGGATATCAGCAGACTATGTCAGCAATATATGGCACACATACTAAACATGATACTCAACTGTAGTGATATACTACTACTCCCATATGTAGCACGTGTGTGTCTCTTGGTGGATACACAAGTACATGGCCAGATATCAGTGCTCAGCCAACACCTGTGTAACAATACCTGCCACATTCCATACAACATAGTAGCATGCCCCATCGGTCAGCACACTGAGATGGGTCCAATGCACAACCTCACTCTGGGGGTTCATACCAAGGTACTGTATGTGGAACGCCATCCACTAGTGTGATCTGGACACAAATTACTCGGCCTGGATATACATACCCCACCACCACCAGCACAGTAGACTACTTTGATATATATGTGATTAGACAGATATTCACTTGTTAGGACTGACATGGTATCCATGCAGCCCACTGGGCCAGTGGGAGCCACAACCCACACTGCTGACCCCTTTGCGAATGCTTCCCACGGACATCCCAAAGAATGCATGGAACATGCACACACATTTCTAACCCAGACCCTATGCACAAAGATTAGGCATCCTGTCTGGTGAACCCCAGCCAAAAGCAGATTGTATAACGATAGAAGGAGGCTACTGCAGGACAGAGCAGATTCACATAAAGGGAAGGCATCTGTGGTCAGCACTGGTAATAAGCTACAGTCTCTCATAACAACATCCACGGCCTACTCTGGGAGAGAAATGGCCAAGAACACTATAGATAACCATAAGGCCTTCTTCAGATATGTTACACATATGGACCAAATGCCTCAGATATGCTCTGAGTTACTACACACCTACTTAACATTCACCGAACACACAGATATTGGCAACATTCTGGCAGACAGGTTCAGTGCACGTATCCCCCCTCCTTCTCCCCCACACTTAGAAATACTTATCACAGCTGAATGTAACCTCCCTATCATCTCAGATGTCCAGGTGAGGGCCACCCTCAGCAAAGCAGAACACACAGCATCAATGTGACCTGATGGTATCCCTGGATGTGTGCTACGTGAACTCCAAGAGGACATACAACCGCATATAAGACTGATATTTAACCTTGGCCGTACTACAGGATATGTACCTGAACACTGGCATACAGCAACAGTGGTCCCACTCAACTAAGGAGGCACCTCTACTGACCCTGGGAACTACCGCCCCATAAGCTTAACCAGCCTGGTCTGCAAAGCTATGGAATGATTCAGTATGGGACACATATACAGTGATATTGGGTACCTGCAGACACTTGTTCCCAGCCAGTTTGCCTTTGTGATGGGCTGATCCTGCCTTTTGAACCTGGTTGACCTTTCAAAACAGTCACTACAGCCATTGATGAGGGCAACGCAGTCCATACAGCCTACCTGGACTTGCCTAAGGCCTTCAACACAGTACTCCACTCAGGCATCATAGACAAGCTCATTAGCATACATGTTACTACATATGTCACATGATGGGTTGCACACTGGTTGACATACAGAATCCATAATATCGATATTGCAGGAGCCATGTCAGACTCAATGCCAGTCATATGTGGTATCCCACAGGCCTCTGTCCTAGGACCCCTCTTGTTTGGCATTTACTTCTCAGATGTGAAAGCAAACATGTGCGCATTGTGGATGACAAAGTTCCCAGATGACTGCAAACTAAGCGCCATAGTCGTTACACCAGCTGACACACACATCCTACAGACAGGCCTCACTGAAATGGACAACTGGTGCCAGGATCATGTCCTAACACTAAATGACATGTAATGTATAGTCATCTCCTTTTGGTGGAACTACGTGCACACAACATATCACATGGACATACCTATAGATACAGACCTATGACACATATGGAGGGTTCACAGTATGTAGACTATTAACTTGTTACTTTACATTACCTGTGTTTGTCGCAGCTGGTTGCGTTACCGTTACTACAGCTTCCTGCTACTGCTAGCCCAGCTTGGTACTGACACTGCTGACAGCTTCAACTTAGTTTGTGTAACGTGTGTTGTTTGTGTTCTTATTTTCTTTTTTTTTTTTCTCTCTCTCTCTCTCTGTCTGCCTCCAGACAGTGCAATGAAAGTATTGCATGTGTGGAGTGTGAGTACAGGATGCTTTTGTAGGTATCTGCATAAGTCCATGTGATGGCCTCTGCACCAATTGTAAGCCAGCATTTGCTAATTGCATGCAGCCAGTTGTGTACTGATTGCAGTTCTCACTGTGATTTCAGGACAGTGCTATAAAAGGGTATGTGAGATAGGCATTGCCCTTTCAGATTGTAAGGGCGGGGACCATGCTGGTATGCTGTGGACACTGTTCTGTGAGTGTAAAGGTTAGTATCTCTCTCATGCTTCAGGCTGTGTTGTAGATTCACATTTCTCCATTCCTCTCTCCTGTTTCCTGTAGTAAGTGTGTATGCACACTGACACCTACAACTATATATATATATATATATATATATATATATATATATATATATATATATATATATATATATATATATATATATATATATATATATATATATATATATATATATATATATATATATATATATATATATATATATGTAAATATACATACATTTATATATGTACATTAACTGACATTATTACCTACTAGCTACCAACTAGCATGGCTGTTTCTGTTCACACACTACTATTATGGAAATCCACTAGATTTGACAGTAAGTATACATGACATGCTTTGTATACTACACATCATATATTCCCTTTACATTCATTCCTACTATTACATGATATATTTATTTTAGCACAATGTTCTTGTGTAACAGTCATGGCTTAGTGGTAGGTCATGCAGACTACTGTTTCTAAGGTCCTGGTTTCGGGACTGACACTGGGATTTTATTTTGCTTTTGAACTGACTACAGGACCTGTCAATCAAAGTGACTAAGGCACTTTTAAGCAGTTGTAACCGGGTTAGCGCTGGTTTGCCCGGAGCTCCCGCATGCGCACTGGCGTTCAGCTCCGCGCACACTCGCTTACAACCGCTTAACAGTGCTTACTCTTGCGCACATCCGCGCTATTTTCTTTGAAAGAAATGAAAATGGGGAGAGAGGAAAGTGGTGAAAAAGGGGTCACAAAGAGGGTAAGACAGTAGGGAAACAAGCTTGGGTTTTGCAGGAGGGATGTAGGTAAGGCCCATAGCTGCCCATTTCTTCATCAGCAACAGCTGTGCATATGTATGTAATTTGGTGTGACATTTGAAACCTTCCACCCCTGAGAGAGGTGTCAGGACAACAATAATACTTGTTGTACAGCCAATTGTAATTGATAGTTTCCATGTCCAGCAGACGTGTGCGGAATGGGCAGCTATGTATGTGGCGTAATTTTTTTGTGGGTACAGAGTGCCCTTTTTTTTTTTTCTTTTTTTCAGTTAAGAGTGGCATGTCAGGTGAAGGAAGTCTGTATAGCTGGGGAGGTAGGTTAGGAAGGTCAACAGACAAGACAAACAAGATGCATACAGGGGTGGTGTATGACATGTGGGGGGGTTACACAATTGACGGGGACGGATGTTTGGATATCCAGAGCCCATGAGCCCACAGATGGCAATAGTGGAACTGATATCCCCACCCATGGGCAGTTGCCACTGTTCCTTCACTGCCCAGGATGGGGCTGTGCTGGGGGCTGTGTAGGCCGGGCAACAGGCATGCCCATAAGTTGTGCCACCTGTGCCTCAAGCTGGCGTAGGTGCCCAAGAACAGAGTCCACCACAGTCCGGACGCTACGGAGGGTGAGTGGCGGTTCTCCTCCGGCCACACTTGCAGAGGGGGGATGGGCCCCATCCCCTTCAGTGCTTCCACCCGCAGGTGGCACAGGGCCACCGGAGGAGGGTCCAGACTGGGCACTATTGCCAGGTGCACTCGCCAGCTGAGGTGGGAGAGGTGGGTCCGCTGGAACCCGCCTTCCCTGTCATCCTATGTTTTGCATTATGTCATGACAGTTTGGGTTAGTAACATACAATACCATTCACAATTAGTTGTAACAGCATGCATTAGTATTCCCATTAACCAAACACCCAGATATTCACACCATTGAACAGCGAGCATAACACATGCATAATTTGAACAGCAATACACAGTCCAACAACATGCAGGGTTGATTAATGGCAACAGGCCATCAGGTTTGGATGTATGAACAGGGCAGATGCATCAACGTACATGCAAATATTTATGACCCAAAAGGACAAATGTCCAGGGGTGTTAATTGTGATTGCACATACCAATTTCACGTGGAATGGATTATATGTGGTTATAGGGTGGGGTGAAGAAAATATTATTAACACCTTCGAATACCAATACATATGCTGTACATTTCTAATAGCTGCAGATATATACACACTACTGTTCTAACTACAGTTTCCTATATGATAACTACTTCAATTTGGTGATAGGACTGTTACTGCTACATCAATATACATTTTATTGTTATTCAAACACGTTCATATCTGGCTTTGTTCAGCTACATCATCCTGCTACATTTGCTTTATATAGCTATAGACAACTGTGGATGTTTGGTATTTCAGACAATCATACTATCTGCATATTGCAGACTGAGAGCAACATATCCAGATTTTGGGATACACATTCCAGCTGCAGCAACACTTTGAACACATTTCGCAGTTTGGTTCTGCTTGTCACATTCATTTCCTTCTGTACTGACTGCAGTATACTTTATTCAGGGGTTATTACTACTTTATTGGTGGATTCATAACTCTTTCTCACACTCTCTCACTTGTTTTCATTTTACTATTCAGGTTGGTACTTACTTCTAGGCTTTATTGACATGTTTTACCTGTAGTTATTACAATCATTTCCAGCAGTCTCACTTCTGTCATGTTTCAGTATTTCAACAGGGATATATTTCACACATGTGATTTGCTCATCTTCTGCAGCTGTACTTTTCAGCCTGCTGCAGGTTGTGTACTATTATATTACAGGTGGGGCATCTTTATTTCAGACTTTATTTCAGACATTTTCATTTTTCTGTTTGGATTACAGACTGCAACACACTTTTGTAATCAAGCAATACTTGCAAACACTCTTACACTGTTACTTGCACATTTTATTACTTAGTGACTACACTGCACTCTTTTGCTAACTGTCATACTTTTATATTTCTTTACAGTTACTGGGAGAGGATTACTGACCTGCCTGGTGGCGCAACCGCACCAGCCTATCGCCATAGCTCTGCGGTTCGCAGAACGGACACCTGCAGCTGTAATATAAATGAAGTAATATTGGAATACACATCTCCATAATATCAGCTAGTTTAATTTCTTACATACATAATTAAATGTAACTTACTCAGTAGTGGGGCGTTGGGCATTTGCCGGGCCTCCTGGATCCAAAGGTTCAATTGGTCCTGCTTACGTCTCTTCAGGTCCGCATGGTGGTGACGGACCTCCTCACCAGTCCTTGGAATCCCTGTGGCACTGGTGAGATCATGAGCCAACCGGTCCCACGCCTCAGCCCTATATGCTCCCCACAGGACCTGGCCCTGCATGAGTTGGGCCTCATGATTGTGGACTAGGAGCCAGACCATATATCTGGACTCCTCAACGCCCCACCTCTGTGCTCGAAAGCAACTACCCTCACCTACTCCTAACATTCTGGCTGCAAGTTAGTTCTACAATCATTTATGCTGTGTTTTCCCGCCTATGGGGCTTATATATGCCGTTTTTCCTGCACTTATCTGTGATTGGCCATTTTGGAATTGTATCAACTTCACAAAACCTGCTTTGTCATGCTCCACTTCCTATTCATTCCTATATATTTGCTATTACTGCATTTCTGAGTACAGCTGTCATGGCTTAGTGGTTCAGTACCTTGACTATGGTGCATGGTATCCTGGGTTTGAACCTGGCCACTGCTTTTTATATTTTATGACTGTCTAGACAGGCTAGGGGGTGTTTCTGTGTAAAGGCAGTTTTGTTACAGCTTGCTCAACGTTGCCCGTCGGTTAGCTTGTTGGCGCGGCACACAGCTCCGTGCAAATGGGTTACGCTGGTCTACACCTCATTTGGCTGTCAGCACGCATATTATGCTCAGCTCAGCTAGGGGCACACAGTTTCAGCGTGTTAAACCACTGCTCACCTACAGGCAGATGCACTCACCTTGTTAAACTGTAGCTCAGCTATAGGCACATCTGGCATTTTTTATTATTTTGTTATCTCACATTTCTTCAAAATAAATGGCCTATTTCATTACATTTTACATAAAATATAATTTTATATGTGTACATATATGTCAGGGACTTGTTTCGTGCTTATTTTACTAAAAATAAAAATTGATGTTGTGGGGGTTCGAACCATGACTGCCTGCTCTTCAGCTGACGTCTCTACCGCTACGCTATTGCTTTTTGGCTTACTTTGCATAGTTAGTTCTTATATGCTTTTCCACTTACTGCTAACTGTGGCTGAGCTACGGGCACGCCCGTGCAAACGAGCGCACTCACGGGCAAACATCTTTACAATTTAAAAAAAATATATATAACATTCATTTATATATTTTATGTTCATAGTCTGTGGGGGCATGTGTTGTGTTGTGTTTGTTGACATTTCCATGGACTCTGTCGTGGGTGTTTACTTTGGACACTTTTACTCTTCTGGGGGCGTGTCCGCTTGCAGGGCTCGGCCTACAGACACGCCCCCTACTGTCTTCCATGGACCGTGTTAGCCTTAGGTGTGATTCAGCATGCCCTCATGCATATGCATGACATGCTGACGTCACACCGTTTAACTGCAGCCTCCGTGTAAGCCTTGTATCTCTTACACGGAGGCTTCGTGAATCCTGCCCGGTATCTATTTGATTTCATTGACTGTGTTGCTTCTGAAGTAATTTATAAGCACGTAACATTAGTAACAGCCCGGTCTTTGCTTACAATAGAGGTCACAGCTTGAAAACTTACTTTTAGAGTGCATTGAGCTTGAGAAATTATATTGTTAATATTAGAAGTACTTTAAGTACTAGGAAATGCGAAAGATATAGTCATAGCTCAGACTAAGTGGTCATGAGTTATGGACGTATTAATGTAAAATAAGTAATATACCTTACTAGAAGTTCATGTCCAGCTTTCTATGTAGTGAAAATGAAGCATAACCTACTTCTACAAATACATGGGCACTTACATGACATTAAGAAGGAGGCCATTAACAATGCTCTTTTTAAGCACATCTTAGCTTGCAGTAACGTTGTTAAATTCATTTCTGTTGTATTATGGAAAACGGAAAAAAATCTTAAAGGCAGGATATAGCTGACCCATTTGGAAAAGTTTAAAATGATGTGGCAACTAAAGCTTGGTGCAGACACTCCCCATGATATAAATGACAAAGCTTTTATCCCTTGTTTTTTCAAAATGAGATTAGTTAGTCTTACAATTATTACATTTTATGTACATAACTTCTGAAATGGGATTTTTATGGAAAAAACAACATTACAGTGTTCATTTTTACTTTACTTTTAAGAATATTGCAAAGTAAGTTTTTACATGTGAATTCACTTGAAACATATGATGATATGAGTTTATAACAACAAGCAGCATATTATTATTTTCATGCTGTATTGCTTTTAAATATGTATTATTTTGTATACAAGGGGCATTATAGAACTCTTTATTTGATCAAGTGCATACTGTGTTTGAACATTTTTGGTTGTTGAATTTATATTAAATGCATTCATTAATGGATTGTTCCAGATTCTAATGAAGTCCAACAGATGAAAGCAATCACTTTGGTAGTGTCAGTAAAGTGATTATCTCTTACTGTGAGCTGTTTTGAGTCATCTCTGCTTCTTTTGTGGTTAGTGTTTTTTGCGAAACATAAGTCTATATTGCACATTTTATTTTATATGTAGCATACTATTCACCTTACAAGCAAAGACAACCCATTCCATCCTCAACAAGCCGTTGAACTTGTGATCAAAGTTAAATTCTGCTTAGCAGTAATATGTTTTTCATCACAGTCTCACAGATAATTGAGGGTTGTCAGTCCTTATATCCTGCTATGTGGCCCGCCAATAAGATAGACAGAAAGCTAAGGATTATGATATCAAAAGACTGATAGTATCCCTTCCATACATACCCCCAGATCCAATCACTTAAAATACTTGAAGCTCCACCCTATCAAAAGAATGGAGCACAATCAGTTTTTATCGGTATCATTCAGTAATGTTCATTTCCATAGGTCTCACCAGATAAGAGTGGGAACTTGTATCCCACTAAGAATTCTGATTGGTGTGGAGGACAACAAAGACCTTAAAAATCCATAATAGGTTTAACTGGTTTACCTAACATTATGACCAGGGTAATTATTCATATGGTTTTAGTGCAAACAATTTCCCAACTTGCGATGTGAAAGGTGATTGGACGTGCTAATGAAGGTTCATAGGTAAATGTGGTATTACAGACCTGACAGAAATTTCCATGCACATACATGCATACTAGTAGACCAGGTGGACTATAAGCTTCCATATGGAAGCAGGGCATCAATGGCGTTGAACTCTTCTGTTTTGTACTACCAAACTCCTTTATGGTGGTTACCATGTGCATATGCCTGGGCATGGTTATAGCTGATGAGTATTTATGTATTTATTTATGTGTTTGTTTCATTTGTTGATGGGGTAGTCCTACTGTGTAAAAGTTAATTTTCAGAGGAAGCCCTAAATGCTGTTTTAGTCAACAGAATGCAGCTAAATGCAGTTAGTGTGAAAGGTGGAGTTAGCAAATAGCTTTTTGTACAAATGTGTTTTGTGCAGTATAGGTACATCGACATTTATGTGGGGTGGTAGAGTGTATGAGTGTGTGTGAGTTACAGCTGGAGGAGGGGATAGATAAGTGAATAGGTTTAGCATATGTGTGAGTGTTCTTGAGTGGGTTCAGGTTAGAGTAGATGTAAGGTAAGGGGCTAGATATAGTGTGTGTGTGTGTGTGTGTGTGTGTGTGTGTGTGTGTGTGTGTGTGTGTGTGTGTGTGTGTGTGTGTGTGAGAGAGTGTGTGTGCTCACACAAGTGTTTCAGGTTATGGTATATAAGGGTTTAGAGGTACTGTTGCATTTTGCATGTGCATGAGATGAGTCTCCAAAATATCTTCTGTTGTGGCAGTATTGCTGAATGGAGCTTTCTAAAGTAAGGTGTACATTTAAGTTAGGCATAGGGGTAGGTTCAGGGTGTGGGTTAACACACATTACTAAGGTGAAGTTGGGATATTGCTGGTGTCAATCAGCCTCCTATGTCCTAATCCAGTTTCTCAATATTTTGCTAGAACATGAAGATGTATGATTTGCCAGGACAGCAGAAAAGACAACCTGCATCAATAAGGCATTTTTCAACTTGGACCATTTCCTTTAGATCCTGTGAGCTATAGATTGCAGATTTCCATCAAAGCACCAACTGTTCCAAAGGATCTACCATAAATTAATAGGAAGGGTCTCCACTTCCTGAACTGGCAGGTTATTTATTTGTAATGCCCAGGGTATTTTTTTCATAAAGCATCCACGTTCAACCCCGGCAGTTGACACGATGCACACATTTGGCATATGTCCAACCTACAGTATATCAAAGTTTCTTGTAAGGTGATTTCACACAGGATTATGTGATCAGTAGTTGCATACACATATTAGACTGACTGGTTTTTATACACAGATACCATGTAAGCAGGGAGTGCACAAATATGTTGTTTGTTGTGTGCTACATACAGTTGATACTGTACATGTGTGAACTGTATGATGACTCTTTATGCAATCCCGGAACATTCAAGAAATTATCTATAATCCATCCTATGCAGAAATGCAGAATATTATGGAACATGTATTCAAAGTACTAAAAGGAATCTTCCTGTATCTAGATAGTCCCAAACACTTGCAGCAAGAACTGTCTTCTGTAAGCCATGCTGCACAACAAGGCAGTGTGCAAACAATGTGGCAGCATGCCAGCAACTTGGCAGGGCCTTCCATACCAGTCAGAGCAATAGAAAGGCATGGTGGATGGTCAGTTGTTGAACATGGTATGTTAGAGGTCGGTTTAGTCCATTGGAGCACAGGAAAAAAAGATTCTCCTTGTTCACAGGGATGGCCTGTGATACAGACAACACAGAATAAAATTGTGCATGCACTATCAAACCCAGGCTATGCAGGGCAGTGTATGGACTGGACTTGCTGACATTACCATATCAACAAAGGTTTGAGGCTTGGCACAACACATACTTGCATCAGACATTACCATGCCGACAAAGGTCTGAGGCAGCACACAACTCAGGCTCTGTTAGTTGCACAAGTTGGGAGACATAGTGGCAAGCGACTGCAACACTAAGTGGTCAAGTCATGAAAGATGAACATTGTAGCCAATTATTTTGTGTGATTATGAAAGTCAAGGATCATATCCTGCTGTTTTGATTTGAACTGCCATGATGCAACTCTTAGAGGTGTTTTGTGGTATCAGACCTCAATACGGTCAGTGTCGGGAAAGGAGTAAAACTTCTCAAACATGTATATGCACCATAATCAAACATTTTATTTTTTTATTGCATTGCATTTTTATTCAGAGTCATGCCTCTCAACTGTCCAGATTTTCACAGAATGTCCAGGTTTTTGGCATATATTATTGTTCCATTCCTCATAAAATGTATGTTTTTCTGGCAAACCACTGTGATGATATCAGGATTGAGGTCAATAAATAATGACATACATTGAGTTTCAGACTTCATATCCCTTAGAAAAATGCATGTTAACATAAACCCTGTTACTCCAGTAACTTTCTAAGTTTATAAAAGCAATATTTAAAATCTGCCCCAATTTTTGATCCTTTGTCCCCCCATTATGTCAGGCTTTGTCCAGATGTCTTGCACTAAGAGGTTAAGAGGTATGATGAGGGTACAGCACTTACCCAGATGAACCATTTCCAGACTTAGCCAGGGAGTGCTATCTAGTTAAGTGACTTGCTTACTATCACACAGTAGGCATATAAAGGTTTAGAGACTCAAGCCCTTGATCACAAGAAATACCTCATTAATAGCTCATAGCCTTAATCATCCAAACTCATTGCCAGACAAATTTCTATGTTGTGAGCCTAATGAGCAGTGGCATCCATGACCTGAATGATGACCACAAGCAGTATTGGCAGACTTTGTGGGCATTGATAACAAGAATGATTTAGAATTATAAGAGCACATGTGAGCAATCTTATGGAGGTGTTCCTTCTGCTGATCTTATAAAGCAGTGCCTGAGCAACCTAGACAAAACCCATAAATATGGCGGCAGGCCACGTGACCAAAACTTATTAGAGTGATGTTTTAGCAGTGGGCAGTTCAGAAAGAGAAGAGATGGTTCATGCCTGACCATCTCACAGATGGACCCTCCTATAGCCATGGAATGTATGACTTGCAGAGCCAGACTAGAAGTTTGTTGCAATATGTCTTTCATATAAACACGTAAAGAGATAAATTTGTCACCAGAAGTCTAAATAGCAATGTATCCTCCCTGCCCCCATACTTCCTGTTACTGTGCAGTTGGTCACATCATCCTGCAAGCCTGAGAGCAAACTTTCTCTCTTTAAAGTATTGTGTGTAGCAGCTATCTGTGCTGATCTGCAAATTACCTGGTTAATGCTGAATGTCATACCATGCAATGGACTGATTTGAAGAAATATCAGCAACTACCCTCCAACTTTCCCTTTTGGAAGACATCCGCTTGTCAGACTTGGCTCATGGCTGATGTGTGTTGTGAAGGAACAGGTGGAGCCATTTGGACTCTTTCATGTGTGCTTTATCTATCATGCACTAATGACACACTATGTGTTTTGTCTGGATCTCTACAGATACTTCTTGGAATTGGGTGACTCATTCTCCACTAATGATACAAACTGTTTCAATGCAAAATCAGTCTGTGTCACTTACAAGTGGCTATCCTTGCCAGACATATGTGTGCTACTGACATCAGGCTGATATTGTTGTGTTGCTCTGGCTGGTCTGTCTACCAGTGGAATCTGTCAAATCTGGAACAAACATGAACTTCATATAGCCTGCATCCTGGTACTAGTGAATATAGCACTATAGGATATATTGTATGAGACAGTATTCCATGTCGTGCTTAATTTCTAAGGGAAATCAACCCATTGAATGTACATCTCCATGAATGTTACATTTCATTTCACTCTTTTAAGAAGTTTGAAATTAACAGTGGGTTTGCCAAACAGAAATGTCAGAGTTTAAAGTAAACATAAAATTTTGGTGACAGCAGCTCTTAACTTCACTGCTTAGCTTTGGAAACAATGAAGAAAAGGAACATTTTAATTTTATTTATTTATTTATTTTATTTTACATTTGTTGACGGGGATAGTCCAACTGGATACATGTCCATTTTCAGCAGAGGCCCGGGGAGAAAAGCTCCAAGGTAAAAAGTTAAGATTACAGATAAAATATTTACAGTGGTTACATGCTTAAACATGTTATACAAGTGCCAAGGTTAGAGATAATCCTGAGTGTAGGTCAGGATTAAGTAACACAGGTAAGCTAAATTACTGTTTTTAACTCATTCTAGAGGAGAGTTAGTCAGGTTTAATACATTGACATAGCCAGTTTAGTGTCAAATGTTGTTTGAGTCTTGTCTTAAATTGACTCAGGGTGGTAAGTAAAGTAATATCAGCTGGGAGAGAGTTCCAGAATCCACCTACAGAGTTGACGAAGAGAGAGTCACCAGCTGAATTATTAGTTTTGATAGTCTGAACTAGTAGTCTATTAGAAGATCGAAGAGGTCTGAGATTGTTATAGGGGGTGATACGATTTTTAAGAGCAGGAGTATTGCCCAGATTGTAAAGTATTTTGTAGGTCATGATCAGTTGGTTATACTGGATCAAGCTGGTAATTCCAGCCACCCAAGCTGGTTTAGGTTGATATAATGGTGTGCCCTATAAGGGAGTCCAGTGGCAAATCTGGCAATGTGGTTATAGCAGATAGAGAGTTTGTTAAGGACAGACTTGTTTAGATTAGAGAGTAAAGGGGATGCATACAGAAGAGTTGAATGTAGGTGAGAGGGAGCTATGGCAAATCTAGCTGGAGGGGTTAAGAAGGCTTTTCTCCTGTAAAGTGACCGTAGTTTTTTTATTGCTGGTTTTGATGGATTGGTTAACATGTAGGTCGAATTTAAGATTGCTATCTATGATAACACCTAATAGTTTTGTAGAGGAGTCTGGGGAGATTGTTGTGCCATTATTAGATTTAATGGTAAAGGTGAATGCAGTAGATCTATGTGTTGGTGAGAAAAGCAACATTTGTTTTTTTTTTTGGGGGGGGGGTTACGATCAGACGATGACCAGAAAGCCAGTTTTAAATTGTGTTGAAGGTGGTCTGTGTAGCTGACCATAGCTCTGTTGGAGATGTGGCCAAGCAGATCAGGATGGAGTCATCAGCATATTGGATACAGCTGACTTTTGGGATAACAGGATAAAGGTCATTAGTGAAGATAGAGAACAGAAGGGGCCCTAATATAAAATCCTGGGGTACACCAAGGGTGTTGGCTAGGAGTTTAGAGAGCTTGTTTTGCCAAACGACAGCCTCCTTTCTATCATTCAGATAAGATTGGAACCATTGAAGGGTTTAGTATCTAGGCAGAATGTTTTCAGAGTGTGGATTAGCAGAATGTGGATTAGAAGTTGGTTGTCAACCATATCAAATGCCTTGGAGAGATCCAAGAAGAGGGCAGAGGATATGTTATTATTGTTGCGATTAAGGTTTATGGTGTTGGAGAAGGCTATGAGGGCTGAAGTAGTGCTGTGGTAAGGTCAGTAGCCATGCTGGGAGTCTGCCATAAGGTTATTCTGAATTAGATGGTGCATCAGTTGTCTATGAATAAATTTTTCCATAATTTTTGCAAGTGGGGATAATATAGCTATTGGCCTATAATTGGATAGTTCAGTAGAGCTACCTAAACTTTGTGAAGTGGGATTACATAGGATATTTTCCAGATGGTGGGGATTTTGGCTTCTGCTATAGTTCAATTGATTAGTATCAAGATGGGGTAAGCAATGGCATC
>NC_056731.1:967451976-967459476 GCF_019279795.1 Protopterus annectens | reverse complement strand
GTTTGTCCTTGAGACCAGTTAACATATTTAAAGTAAAAAGGTGTCCCCAGAATGTCTTTGGAGTCCAAGTTTGCATTATGTACGCAGACAGTTGAGGTTTGTTAGTAAGACTGAATGATTAACCACAGAATTCAAAATGTCATCAGCTGTAACTATGCCAGAAAAGGTCTTCTTATAACAAAATCATCTAAGATGATTTTACATATTTTTCTTAACTTGCTAAAGACAATTTTCTAGGGATTTTGACAACTGTATTTCCAAGTGATACAATTGTAGATAATCTGTAACCAAGTTAAGCAGTTTTCTTTCTTTACCTTCCCTAGTATATTAGATGACATTTTTGTATATCATTAGTATTCACCAGAATAATATTAATGAAAATTAACTTTTTTTTTTCATTTTGACAAAACCACATTATAAGCATCTTGAATTATAACTTTTTTGGGGAAAACCTATTAACTACTAACTGACCCTCATACAAGTTTAACAAGAACCCAAATGTTCTAAAAGAAGAATTGATTTATAAAAAATGGAAGAGAGGAGAAATTAAGAAAATAAAATTGCAGAGGGGATGAATGGCCTAATCAAGTGCTTCTTGGATTCTCAGAGTTAATGAATTTCAACAACTATATAGCATTCTGTGAAGACTTAGTAAACTATACCACAGTAGCCATGGGAAACTTGGACAGATAGCTACAAAACAACACACAGGTTTAATGAGAGGCTGTCCTCCCTAAACTGAAAATAAGTGGAGAAAGTAATACAATTAGGAATACATTTTTCTAAATGAAAAAGCACACAATATTTAACAGAAAGGTCTCATAAATAACAAAAAATGCCATACTACAATTCCACACAGTTTAAAAATGTTATCCCTTCATATTAATCAGTTTGTTGAAATGGGTGGTAAACATCTCTAGCACTGAAATACCCTACAGAACTTATAATATCATACATACTGAGCTGACCGGAGGAGGGGTACTGACCACAACTCTCATCTGTGATATATAACAATAAGTATCCTGTTTTGTTTTGCTTATTTTTACTAGTCATTGCTTATTCTACCCATTTATAGCACTTTTTATTGTCTGATGCATACGTTTTACTGTATTTTATTGCTCTAAACTCATCAGCACAGTTGTACTAAAATTGTCTGCCTTACATGGCCTGTTAAATCATGTCTGTTACTGTCACTCTTTTTGCAAAGCTTTTTTAGCTATTTTCACTGTGTGAAATGTATTAAGTGGAAATTTTCTCCATGTGTTAAGCATCTGTTTGTTTGTTCTGATTTCCTGTCAAGAAGTATATCATATAACTGATTTGTTTGCAGTTAAAAACATTCTCTAGAGGCTCCTTGCTCCTTTATCTGCTTATAACTTTCATTTAGTGACTCACTGCTGATTTTCTGCTGTAATGAACATTTCTGGAGTGTTTTCTGCCTAAAATAGCATAGCTAGCAGCTGTAGCACAGCCAAGTTCAGGTTTGCTGTCTCTGAGGCCTGGTTGTTTGTTTGCAGTGTTTGCTTGTTCTGAGCACATGTTCCAGACCGCCTTGACTTAGCAGAAGCCTTTCTTCACTTTAGTGAGAGTAGTTGTTGTTGATTGACTACTGGCTATTACAGGATGGCAAGTCTAGGGCTTAAAGTAAGCATGTATTGGTTATTTTGAGCTTTTTTCCATTGATTCAGGTTGTACCTTCTGGTGTTTAAGCTCTACCTTTGAGAGGATTTCTGTCTATGCACACTGAGCTGAGCAGAGGAGGGGCTCTGACGACAACTCTGATCTGTGATATATAACAATAAGTATCCTTTTTTTGCTTATGTTTACTAGTTATAGCTATTCTAGCTATTAATAGCACTTTTTTATTGTCTGCTGCAAACATTTTACTGTATTTTATTCCTAAAAACTAATCTGCACAGTTGTACTAAAATTGTCTGCCTTACAGGGACTGTTAAATCATGTTTGTTACTGTCACATCGTTTGTAAAACTTTTTTAACTAGTTTCACTTTGTGAAAGGTATTAACTGGATTTTTTTTTCCATTAGCATGGCGGATCCTGTTTGGGCATCCTGCAGACTACTACAGCACCAGAAATGAGAATAAGAGACTTTTTGCTGTTCTAAGTACCTTTTTGGCTTTAACTATTTTAAGCTAATCACACTTTAAAAAAGCAGTTTTTTACTGTAGTTTGCTATATTTCTGCTGCATTGTACTGTTAATTTATTTTACTGTTTGTGCACATGTTTTACCTGTTTAAAACTTAAAGTTTAACTGAATTTATCACTGTAGGCATCACACTCAAGTGCAACAGCCTTTTTTCTGTGGATTTATACTATCTGTACTGCTCGTTTCCCACCCTTTCTTAATCTAGAATAGTCCAGATCCCAGATCTGCTGATTTGAGGACTTTAGTTTGTGTTTCTGTGTGGTCCAGACCTTGCTGTGCCAGCAGGAGGTCTTTTGGCTTATCAGTGAGAGACGCAAGCATTAGAGCAGCCTATCTGCCACAGGAGGAGTGGCCTCCAGCTCTGAAATTTACCTTATTGGCTGTTTTGGGCTAATTCCTATCCCTTTCAAGTTTCTGAGTTAAAAACTTGTGTTAGTATGGGTTTGTGCTTGTTTTAGCTCAGCCAATCTTGTTTGGGCATCCTGCAGGCTACTACAGCACCAGAAACAAGAAATGGAGACTTTTTGCTGTTCTAAGTACGTTTTTGGATTTATTTTAATGTTTTTAAACTAATTGCATTTTTAAAAAAGCCATTTTTACTGTTGTTTGTTGTATTGCTGCTGTATTGTACTGTTAATTAATTTTTACTGTGTGTGCACTTGTTTTACCTTTTTAAACTGAATGTATAACTGTAGTCATCACACTCAAGTGTGACAGCCTTTTCTGTGCATGTATACTGTTTGAAGTGCTTTTGTCTGCTTCAATAAAAAAAAAAAAAAAAAAAATACTACCTGTACTGCTTGTTTCCTGCCAGTTCCTGTATGAGAATAGTATGGATCCCAGATCTGCTGGTTTCAGGACTGTGTTTGTGTTTCTGAGTAGTCCAGACCTTGTTGTGCCAGTGGTAGGTCTTTCTGCCTATCAGTGAGAGTGGTAAGAATTAGAGCTGCATATCTGCCTCAAGAAGTGTGGTCTCCACCTCTGACATTTACCTTATTGGCCTTTGTGGGCTAATTACTATCCCTTTCAAGTTTCTGAGTTAAAAATTCATATTTGCATGGATTTGCCCTTGTTTTAGCTACGTGGATCCTGTTTGTGGGTCCTGCAGACTACTACAGCACCAGAAACAAGAAGAAGAGACTTTTTACTGTTCTAAGTATCTTTTTGGCTTTCTTTTAAATTTTTTAAGCTAATCGCACTTTAAGAAAGCCAATTTTTACTGTTGTTTGCTGTATTTCTGCTGCATTGTACTGCTAATTCATTTTTACTGTGTGCAATTGTTTTAACGGTTTAAAACTTAAAATTTAGCTGAATTTATAACTGTAGGTGTCACACTTGTGTGACAGCCTTTTTCTGTGCATTTATGCTGTTTTAAGTGCTTTTTTCTGCTTAAATTAAAAAAAAAATACAAAAAAATACTATCTGTACTGCTCGTTTCCCGCTGTTTCCTACACTAGAATAGTCCGGATCCCAGATTTACTGGTTTCAGGACTTAGATGTGTTTCTGAGTGGTCTAGACCTTGTTGTGCCAGTGGGAGGTCTTTCTGCTTATCAATGATAGTGGCAAGCATTAGAGCAGGCTATCTGCCACAAGTGGAGTGGTCTCCTGCTCTGAAATTTACCTTATTGGCCATTTTCTGGGCTAATTCCTATCCTTTTCAAGTTTCTGAGTTAAAAACTTGTGTTTCCATGGGTTTGCACTTTTTTACCACAGAAGATCTTGTTTGGGCATCCTGCAGACTACTACAACACCAGAAACAAAAAGAAGAGACATTTTTGCTGTTCTAAGTAACTTTTTGGCTTTCTTTTAAGTGTTTTAACCTAATCACACTTTAAGAAAGCCATTTTTACTGTCATTTTCTGTATTTCTGCTGCATTTTCCTGTTAATTCATTTTTACTGTGTTTGCACTTGTTTTACTTGTTTAAAACTTAAAAGTTAACTGAATTTATAACAGTAGGTGTCACACTGAAGTGTAAAAGCCTTTTCTGTGCATTTATACTGTTTTAAGTGATTTTTTCTGCTTAAATTTAAAAAAAAAATACAAAAAAAAATACTATCTGTACTGCTTGTTTCATGCCATTTCCGATATTAGAATAGTCCGGATCCCAGACCTGCTGGTTTCAGGACTTTAGATTGTGTTTTTGAGTTGCCCAGACCTTGTCATGCCATTGGGAGGTATTTCAGCTTATCAGTGAAAGTGGTATGCATTAGAGCAGCTTATATGCCAGAAGCGGAGAGGTCTCCAGCTTTGAAATTTAAGTTATTGGCCATTTCGGGCTAATTCCTATTCCTTTCAAGTTTTTGAGTTAAAAAACTCTGTTTCTGTGGGTTTGCACTTGCTTTAGCTCAGAAAATCTTCTTTAGGCATCCTGCAGACTACTTCTGCACCAGAAACAAGAAGGAGAGACTTTTTGATGTCGCAAGTACTTTTTTGGCTTTCTTTTATCTGTTTTAAGCTAATCGCACTTTAAAAAAATCGTTTTTTACTGTCATTTGCTGTATTTCTGCTGCATTGCACTGTTAATTTGTATTTACTGTATGTGCACTTAATTTACCTGTTTAAACTTAAAATTGAACTGAATTTATTCCTGTAGGTGTCACACTCAAGTGTGACAGCCTTTTCTGTGCATTTATACTGTTTAAGTACTTTTTTCTGCTTAAATTAAAAAAATACAAATAAATACTATCTGTACAGCTCATTTCACACCCTTTCCTGTAACAGAATAGTCCAGATTCCATATCTGCTGGTTTCAGTTTTTTAGTTTGTGTTTCTGAGTGGTCCAGACCTTGTACTGCCAGTGGGAGGTATTTATGCTTATCAGTAAGAGTGGGAAGCATTAGAGCAGCCTATCTGCTGCAAGAGGAGTAGTCTCCATCTCTGAAATTTTCCTTTTTCGCCATTTTTGGCTATTTCCTATCCCTTTCAAGTTTCTGAAAAACTATCTATGAGTGGGTTTGCAGTTGTTTTTGCTCAGCAGTTCTTGTTTGGGCATCCTGCAGACTCTACAGCACCAGAAACAAGGACAGACGTTTGCTGTTCTAAGAACATTTTTGGCTTTCTTTTAACAGTTTTAAACTAATCACACTTTAAATAAGCCATTTTTTAATATTGTTTGCTGTATTTATGCTGCATTGTACTGTTAATTTGTTTTTACTATGTGTGCGCTTGTTGTACCTGTTTAAAACTTAAAATTTAACATCATTTATAACTTCATGCATCACACTCAAGTGTGACAGCCTTTTCTGTGCATTTATACTATTTTAAGTGCTTTTTTTCTGCATAATTAATAAAAAAAAACAAAGAATATAAAAAAAATGCTATCTGTACTGCTCGTTTCCCACCATTAACAATACTAGAATAGTCCAGATCCCAGATCTGCTGGTTTCAGGACTTTAGTTTGTGTTTCTGAGTGGTTCAGACCTTGCTGTGCAAGTGGAAGATCTTACTGCTTATCAGTGAGAGTGTTAAGCATTAGAGCAACCAATCTGCTGCAAGAGGAGTGGTGTTCTGCTCTGAAATTTACCTTATTGGCCGTTTTGGACTAATTCCTATCCCTTTCAAGTTCTGAGTTAAAAACTTGTGTTAGTATGGGTTTGCGCTTGTGTTAGCTCAGCCAATCTTGTTTGGGCATCCTGCAGACTACTACAGCACCAGAAACAAGAAGCAGAGACTTTTTGCTGTTCTAAGTACGTTTTTGGATTTATTTTAACTTTTTAAACTAATCACACTTGAAAAAAGCCATTTTTTTACTGTTGTTTGCTGTATATCTGCTGTATTTCACTGTTAATTCATTTTTACTGTGCACTTGTTTTACCTGTTTACAACTTAACATTTAACTGAATTTATAACTGTATGCATCACACTCGTGTGACAGCCTTTTCTGTGAATTTATACTGTTTTAAGTGCTTTTTTCTGCTTAAATTAAAAAAAATACATAAAAATACTATCTGTCCTGCTTGTTTACTGCCATTTCCTATACTAGAATAGTACGGATCCCAGATCTGCTGGTTGCAGGACTTTGTTTGTGTTTCTGAGTGGTCCAGACCTTCTTCTGCCAGTGGGAGGCCTTTGTGCATATCAGTGAGAGTGGTGAACATTAAAGCAGCCTATCTGCCACAAGGGGTGTGGTCTCCAGCTCTGAAATTTACCTTATTGGATGTCCTATCCCTTTCATGTTTCAGAGTTAAAACCGTGTTTGCAAGGGTTTCCACTTGTTTGAGCTCAGTAGATCTTATTTGTGCATCCTGCAGACTACTACAGCAGCAGAAACAAGAATGAGAGACTTTTACCTGTTCTAGGTTTTTTTTTTTTTGGCTTTCTTTTAACTGTTTTAAACTAATCGCACTTTAAAACAGCCATTTTTTCTATCATTTGCTGTATTTCTGCTGCATTGTACTGCTAATTAATTTTTATTGAGTTTGCACTTGTTTTACCTGTTTAAAACTTAACATTTAACTGAGTTTATAACTGTAGGCATCACACTCAAGTACAACAGCCTTTTCTGTGCATTTATACAGTTTTAAGTGCTTTTTTCTACTTAAATTGAAAAAAAAAAATACTCTCTGTACTGCTCATTTCCTGCCATTTCCTATACTAGAATAGTCCGGATCCCAGATCTTCTGGGTTCAGGACTATAGTTTATGTTTATGAGTGGTCCAGACTTTTTGTTACAGTGGGAGATCTATTATGCTTATTAGTGAGAGGGGTAAGCATTAGAGCAGCATATCTGCCACAAGAGGAGTGGTCTCCAGCTCTGTAATTTACCTTATTAGCCATTTTGGGCTAATTCCTATCCCTTTCAAGTTTCTAACTTAAAAACTTGTATTTGCATGGGTTTGTCCTTGTTTTAGCTAGATGGATCCTGTTTGGGGGTCCTGCTGACCAGTACAGCACCAAAAATAAGAAGGTGAGATATTTTGCTGTTCTAAGTGCCTTTTTGGCTTTCTTTTAACTGTTTTAAGCTAATCACACTTTAAAAAAGCCATTTTTTACTGTTGTTTGCTGTATTTCTGCTGCATTGTACTGTTAATTTGTTTTTTCAGTGTGTGCACTTGTTCTACCTGTTTAAAACTTAAAATTCAACTGAATTTATAACTGTAGGCATCACACTCAAGTGTGCTAGCCTTTTCTGTGGATTTATACTGTTTTAAGTTCTTTTTTTCTGCATCCATTAAAAGAAAATACAAAAACATACTCTCTGTACTGCTCGGCGGCCACGGTGGTGCAGTGGTTAGTGTTGTCGCCTCACAGCAAGAGGTTTTCCGGTTCGATTCTCGGCTGGGGTGCCTTCTGTGTGGAGTCTGCATGTCCTCCCTGTGGTCGTGTGGGTTT
>NC_056731.1:967250504-967393268 GCF_019279795.1 Protopterus annectens | reverse complement strand
GTGTTACGAAGGGCAAAGAATCTATGAACATTTATATGACATCAGGACCAAAAAAGAAAACATTGCATTATACAAGCATACCATTACATGTAAACTAGCTACATTTAGATTTTTTGTGTTAGAATGTGTGCCGGTTGACCCTAGAGGGGGGAATTGGGAAACACTGGTCGAATACAGAGAACTATTTTGGCAAATTGTTTTAGAAGCAAATAGAAAACCAGGTCTCAATGACATGATTTCACTCAAGCCAGTTTTAAAATTGAGATCTGCTAAATTATAGGATTTTTATATTATTTTAACAAATATTGTCATTACAAAAAAATTTTTTTAGAACATAATGTCATAGTTTTATTTAAGGTTCATTTTTATATATTTAAATTTATATTCACAAGCATTCAAGTTTTGTATATGTGGTTTATTATAGGGTATGAATTTTATGGTGGTTTTAGGAAGTATAATCTGTGTGTGTATATATATATGTGTATGTGGTTTTAATTAACTCTAATTAATCAATTTGTTTGTCATTGGCTATCATTAATTAGTTAATGTATTTAAAATGAGTGCACCAAGAGTGTTGGTATCTGATGAAGTCAAGGACGAAAACGTGTTGTGAAGTTTCAGCGTTAGTGAATTAAACTGTTCGTGTCACTTTTCCTGGATTCTGGTGTTTTTTTTGTGATTACTAGTGAACGTTGGGGCACCTGCATTCTTCTGTGGTTATTTGTTGCTTTTTTCGAAGGATTTCCAGGCTTTGTGGCTATGGACAGCAACAACAAGAGCAATGAGATTGGAGAGCTTCGTAAGCTCATTGGCCAACTGACACAGTTGGTAGGACTGCTTACACCAGTAAGCCAATCCATGGTTACGCTTTTGTCGACGCTTTCTGTGCCTGGGAACCAGGAAGCAGCAGGGCGCTCTGCTTCGCATGAAGGAGCGCAAACTAGTAATGGCGATGAGGTTTGTGATAGAGAAACAGTAGATGGTGGTATGAGAGACAGTCTCGATGGATTCCCACACATTACGGTTGGGGCTGACAGTGCAATTCGAGTTTCAGAGGGTTCGCGTAATCAGCGAAATGAGAATATTTTCCCGGACTGTGGAACTAATGCTAGAGAGCATACAGGTACTTTTCACCAGTTGAGAGACATTCTCAATGCTAAATATGACTTTGGCAAGAAAGCTTTTATACAGACTGCCAGTAAAACTTACTCTCAAATGTTAGATGAATTGGATTTTTCTTTACATAAATACAAAATGCTAGAAATGGATAACGCATACTTAAAACATTGATTAGAACTTAAAATTGTACCAAAGGGTCTTAGAGTTTGTAAATACCCGAATAATGTATTTGATGGTACTGCTTTTCACCAGCAATTGATTACAGCATTTGACAACTGTGGTTTTGAGATTATGAGGGCTATAATATCTAATAATGAATGTGAGAAAGAGAAAAGGTTTAGCCATGTTGAGCGTCTTAACAAAGATATTACGCATGATTTACTTTTTACTGTGGAAGAACATAAGAATAAATATTACAAATTGCTTAAGGATATAGAAAGTAAATGTTTGGATGTGCAAAATAGAAAACTAGGGAAAATAGAAAGGGTGTGAATGAGTATAAAAACAAAACACATTACCCTAAGCCCAGACAGTTTGGAAAGAGGGTGTTTACCTATCGTTTTGGTGAAAATGATACAGCTGTATTTGATGACAATGAAGGAGAGCCTTTAGATTTTCCTCCGCTCAGAAGGTCCGAGAGACTGATGTACAAAGAACCTATTGATTATAGCTCAAAAAACTACCAAGTGAGGGAATGGGGGCCCCGAGCGAAGAATCACATGGGGTGGAAGAATTAAATATTTGCAATGATGGGCATAAATGGACATTCAATGATTTTAACATTTTTAACTATTCTAGCACCACTGTGAATAAAACCTTTTTGACTTGTTTTCTAAAGGCTTTGGTTTCATACCCAAACAGAGAACCAATATTTTTAAGCTTTTAATTGACATTAAGTTATTTATTAGAAAGAAAAACCTTGAAATACTTTTTAATGGTAGCAGAAAAACACTTAGTGAGGGTAAACTAGTTCGTAAAAGTATGTTTAACCCGCCATTGCACCCACAACTAAAGAATTTTGAAGTAGTATTAGAAAACGAACTAAGGAAGTCACTCAAGACATATAATATGCAATCCAACTTAACTCAGGTTGAGCACGAAACCCTTAAATTAATTAGCAACAACAAAAATGTAAGGGTTATGAAACCTGACAAAGGTGGGGGGGTGGTACTTATGGACCACATTAGATATGAAGGTAAAATGCAGGAGATTTTAAGTGACTCTACTAAATACACTAGGGTATCAATCAATGAAATAAACGTGGCATACAATAAAATACATATGATGGTGAATGATTTACTAACAGAAGGACTAATAGATTTAGAGACACACAAATTTTTATATGTTGAAAAACCGAAGGTTCCTTCTATTTTTGGTATACCGAAAGTACACAAAGATATAGATGACCCACCTTTGAGACCAATGGTTTCTGCAGAAGGTTCTATCACAGCCCCTCTAGCAAAATACATAGATTGTAAGGTAAAGAAAGTACTTAAGAACAACACCCACATACTTCAGGATTCCTGGGATCTTCTTAGAAAATTGGACAAATCTTTATTTTCTGAAGGTTTGATTTTTGTTACTCTGGATGTGGTTGATTTGTTCACTAGTATTCCCCACGATATTGGCCTAGAATGGTTCAAAGAAATCTTAATAGGATTTTCAGGAATTACTCATAATGAGTTCAGAACAATTTTGGTATTAATGGAGGTGGTATTAAAAAATAATTATATTTTTTTTGAAGGTGAATACTTCAAACAATGTAAGGGGGTTGCTATGGGGGCACATTGTGCTCCTACTTATGCCAATATTATTATGTCATACTGGGAAAACACCTTTATATTAACTTCGGTTTTTAGTAGATTTTGGACATTCTATGGTAGGTTTTTAGATGACTTATGTTTTTTATGGAAAGGCAATAATGATGATTTTAATTTGTTTTTAGAATTCGTAAATAACACTACTGATTTTTAAAATTCACATACAAATATGATACCCAAATGTTGAATTATTTAGATGTTAATATTACTAAGACTAAGGATGGTTTCAGTTCAAGGATTTTTAGAAAGGAGACTTTTCAAACTCATACTTACATTTTACTAGTTCACATCCACCCCACCAGAAGAGAAGTGTAGTTAAAGGTCAATTAGTTCGTCTTAGTAGAATGACCTCTGAAGACACTACTTATTTTAATGAATGTGGATTTTTGAAAATGTTATTTTTAAATAGGGGTTACCCGAGTGAACTTTTTGATCAAATATGCAGTGAAGTTACTAGGGAAAGAGGAGGAAAATTTGCACCTATTTTAGGTATAAGAGGAGTATTTGATAGACAAGATTCAAACAACCTAAATAATGGCGTGGATTTTGAATCTGGTATCACAACAACCTATGATGGTCAGTCAGGACTGGTAAAAAGAATTGTTAATAGGGAATGGAACAACTTTGCTAGACTATCTGACTTACACTTTATTTTTGATAAGGAACTGAAATTCACCTATAGTAGGGGTACTAACATTAAGAATATTTTGGAGAGAGGTATAACTGAAAAATTGTTTGGGAAAGCTACTAGGAAAAAAGTAGGTTTATTTAAATGTGGAAGTTGCAGTTATTGTAAACATCTTAATGTTGGACAAACATTAGACTTACCTATTAGACAAAGGACATTAACTCTAGGAACATATGTTAACTGTAACACCAAGGGTATAATATATTTAGCTACCTGTACAAAGTGTGATTCATTTTACATAGGGAAGAGTGAGAGAATGTTAAAGCAAAGAAACTATGAACATTTATATGACATCAGGACCAAAAAAGAAAACAATGCATTATACAAGCATACCATTACATGTAAACTAGCTACATTTAGATTTTTTGTGTTAGAATGTGTGCCGGTTGACCCTAGACGGGGGAATTGGGAAACACTGGTGGAATACAGAGAACTATTTTGGCAAATTGTTTTAGAAGCAAATAGAAAACCAGGTCTCAATGACATGATTTCACTCAAGCCAGTTTTAAAATTGAGATCTGCTAAATTATAGGATTTTTATATTATTTTAACAAATATTGTCATTACAAAAAATTTTTTTTAGAACATAATGTCATAGTTTTATTTAAGGTTCATTTTTATATATTTAAATTTATATTCACAAGCATTCAAGTTTTGTATATGTGGTTTATTATAGGGTATGAATTTTATGGTGGTTTTAGGAAGTATAATCTGTGTGTGTATATATATGTGTATGTGCTTTTAACTAACTCTAATTAATCAATTTGTTTGTCATTGGCTATCATTAATTAGTTAATGTATTTAAGATGGGTGCACCAAGAGTGTTGGTATCTGATGAAGTCAAGGACGAAAACGTGTTGTGAAGTTTCAGCGTTAGTGAATTAAACTGTTCGTGTCACTTTTCCTGGATTCTGGTGCTTTTTTTGTGATAGCTTATCTATAATGCCCGAGTGGGGTATTGTATCGAAGGCTTTTGCGAGGTCCAGGTAGGCTGTGTGGACCACTTTCCCCTCATCAATGGCCTTGGTAACTGTTTCAAAGAAATCAACCAGGTTTAAGAGGCAGGATCTGCCCTTAACAAAGCCGAACTGGGTAGGATCCAGTGTCTGTAGGTCCCCAGTGATCCTTTCCATAACTTTGCAGACCAAGCTAGTCAAGGCTTATGGGGCCATAGTTTCCAGGATCTGTTGAGGCACCACCTTTGTGGAGAGGGATCACTGTTGCTGTACGCCACTATTTGGGTACATATCCTGTGGTAAGGCTGAGATTGAACAGTAGGTTTATGTTTGGGTTTAGCTCTTCTTGGAGTTCATGTAAGATGCAGCCCGGGACACCGTCTGTTCCCATTGATGCTGTGTTTTTTGCTTTGGAGAGGGCGGCTCTTACCTGAGCATCTGAGATGTCAGGGGGGTAGCACTCTGCTGGGATAGATATTTGCCCTTTTGGTGGGGAGGGGGGGGTTTGCACTGAACCTGTCAGCTATGATGTTGGCAATGTCTGTGGGTTCGGTGTATTTTTTGTCATTTTGGACCAATTCTGAGCATATCTGGGAATTCCCACCCAGGTTTCTAACATAACTAAAGAAAGCCTTGTGATTATCCTTAGTGTCCTGTGCAATTTGTCTCTCGAAGCTGGCCTTAGACAATTTTATGAGTGCCCGTAGTTTTTTGCTAACACTGATCAGAGATGCCTTCCCTTTTTGGGATTTTGCTCTATCATGTAGCAGCTACCTCCTTCTATTGTATAGTTTGTTTATGGCTGGGGTCCACCAGACAGGACGTCTGCCTTTGGAGGATTGGGTCTTGTTTTATTTGGGATTGCATGATCCATGCATTCCTGAAGGTGTTCATAGAATGCGTTTATAAAGGATTCTGCGTTCTGGGCCGTATTTTTCACAGGCCCGGGGGCTTTGAAGGATTCCACCTCAGTTTTGAGGAGTGTGAAATTTGCTTTAGAGAAGGTTTTCACTGTGGTTTTCTGGGCAGGGGATGGGGTCGGAATGTGAATATCCAGTGAGATTAGTTTATGGTCTGATCTTACCAGTGAGGGATACACTTCTGGTCTGGAGCATAGAGTCCCCATGTTGGTGATGATCAGGTCCAGTATGTTTTCCCCTCTTGGGGGAGTGGTAACAAGTTGTTCCATAGCGTTTGAGTTTATAAATTCTAGGAACCTTTGAGCTAGGGTGTTGGAGCTAGAGTAATGCTCCCAGTCTATGTTTGGGTAGTTGAAGTCACCCAATATAATAGTGTTTGGAGAAGCCTTCATATTTTCCAGTGTTCTCAGGAAGGCCAAGCAGGGTTCCTGGGTTTGGGAGGGTGGTCTGTAGCAGGCTATAAACTGGAAGGCAGTTTTACCCACTGTTAGTTGCACATGGATAGTCTCTGATGCTTCATGCTGTGCCACCAACCTGGAGGTGTGGGTATCTTTGACGACTATTGATACTCCCCCTCCTTTTCTGGATCGGACCATGTTTTGGGGCCGAAAAGCATGGTATGAGGTATAACCTGGCAGTGCTGGGGTGCTCTCGGGAGCCTTGAACCAGGTTTCTGTTACTGCACAGATATCGATGTTCTCCATGCTAAGGAGAGTTTCGAGTGCATGCATCTTGAGTTTTAGAATTCTGGCGTTGAGTAGCATTACTCTTAGTTTCTTATCCCTTGTGATACCTATGGAGGTGGGTTTGTCTTTTGAGCCTTGCCTAAAAAAGGCACTATGGGGGTAGCAAGAGCCTTTGCCAATATCCGAAAGCCCAGGGGTGACAGGTGCAAGCCGTCCCTAGCGAAGCATCGTGGCTTGTCGAGCATGTCATTCCAGGCTGACAGGCATTGGATCCCCTTTGAATGACACCAATACTTAAGCCAATTGGTGAAATTGATCATCTTGTCTTCATATTGTGGCATCATTCTTGGTGAGGGTAAGATGCTACTCAATGTCAGGGTCATACCGGCCTGGGCCACATGCTCAGAGAGCTCCTCTATGTCTCTTTTCATGTAGTCCAGGGAGGTACGTCTCAGGTCATTCACACCAGCATGGACAATGATGGAGTCATATTTGTACTTGCCTTGGAGTGACCTGAGTGCTTGTGTTATGTGGCGGATCCTAGCGCCCGACAGGCAAATCACCATGACCTTCTCCTTGTTCAGCCTGGTGAGTGGGACGTCAGTGTGCCTGACAATAGAGTCACCTATTACAAGTGTATCAGGTGTGTTTTTTAGCCTTAACTGCTGTGACTGTTCAGCACACTTTTATTTAGAGCCTCCGAGTATGTTTTTGTGTGTTTATGTGTTTGGTTTGCTGTCGTGGTAGGTCTATGTGAGACTGGAATTATAGTGAGTGTGATTTTGTTCTCCTCCTGACAGGTTTCGCCAGTACTGAGTTGAGAGAGCTTAGCCTCCTGTTTGTCTATATGGTTGCATCTCTCACATGTATTGGAATTTGTTGGGAGGAGGAGAGGGTTGTCTGTGTACATGAGGCAGTTGTAACATTGCCTCAAGATTCCCAGATTCACCAGCTGGACCAGAGAGGAGATTGACAAGTGACCTTTGGACATGCTAGAATAGTATTGGGAATTCCTTTATAACTGAAAAAAAGGGCCAGTGGGGAACTAGGTACTCAAGGGGAGTTTGTGAGTGCTTTTAATTTTGTAGTGCTGACTTATATAATTGCTTTAGTGAGCAAGTGCCGGGTAACTTAAATGCAATGTGTTACAAGTAACTTAAATGCAAAAATGACAAACAGTAACTTTCTTTCAAGTGAAACAAGGAAATAAGTAAAGTAAGCAATGCAGATGTCACTAGGGATCCACAGAAGCGCTGAAAAGCCATGTTTTAGGTGGAATTAGCATTTCGGGGAAATAACAAGCAAACAAGCATACAAACAAAGCTAGATTCAGCAGGCCTGGATCTGGTCTATGCTACAGCAAACAAGGTGTACCAATTTCAGTAAGAAACAGTTCAAATATGCAGGCACTATAAGCCTTTAACCAGAAATTCCCAGCTCAGAAGGGCAGAGTCCAGCCTCTCCTCCCACAAGAGTGCAGACCACGAACCTTCTTAATGTAAAATAACTGGCCTGAAGCCCAAGTGCTTAAACCAGAACTAATACACTTTTAGAATAACAGACACTGAGCCCTCAATCAGCAGTTCCCAACTTAGAAGGATGTAAGCTACCTGTTCTGCTACCACAGTGCAGGCCACAAACCTTCCTAATGTAAAACAACTGGTCTGAGCCTATGTGCTTAATCCAAAAGACTTAGAATGATAGCTACACTTTAATCAAGTTACTACCAAGCAGTAATAAATACTATTGAATACTTTAAAGAATGCCTGGATTAGTGCTCAAGTTATACTAACAAAGCTAGATTCAGCAGGCCTGGATCTTGTCTATGCTACAGCAAACAAGGTGTACCAATTTAGTAAGAAGCAGTTCAAATATGCAGGCACTATAAGCCTTTAATTAGAAATTCCCAGCTCAGAAGGGCAGAGTCCAGCCTCTCCTTCCACAAGAGTGCAGACCACGAACCCTCTTAATGTAAAATAACTGGCCTGAAGCCCAAGTGCTTAAACCAGAATTAATACACTTCTGTGAGAGTTTTAAGCATTAGAGCAACCTATCTGCTGCAAGAGGACTGGTGTTCTGCTCCAAAATTCACCTTATTGGCCGTTACAGTCTAATTCCTATCCCTTTCAAGTTTCTGAGTTAAAAACCTGTGTTAGTATGGGTTTGCACTTGTCTTAGCTCAGCCAATCCTGTTTGGGCATCCTGCAGACTACTACAGTACCAGAAACAATAAGCAGAGATGTTTTGCTGTTCTAAGAACGTTTTTGGCTTTCTTTTAACTGTTTTAAACTAATCACACTTTAAATAAGTCATTTTTTACTGTTGTTTGCTGTATTTCTGCTGCATTGTTCTGTTAATTCATTTTTACTGTGTGTGCCCTTGTTTTAACCAGGTGGATCCTGTTTCAGGGTCCTGCAGACTACTACAGCACCAGAAACAAGAAGAAAAGACTTTTTGCTGTTCTAAGAACCTTTTTGTTTTGTTTTTTAACTGTTTTAAGCTAATTGCACTTTAAGAAAGCCATTTTTTACTGTTGTTTTGCTGTATTCCTGCTGCATTGTACTGTTAATTCATTTTTATTTTGTGTGCACTTGTTTTACCCGTTTTAAACTTAAAATTTAACTCAGTTTATAACTGTAGGTGTCACACTCAAGTGTAACAGCCTTTACTGTGCATTTATACTCTTTTAAGTGCTTTTTTCTGCTTAAATTAAAAAAAATACTATCTGTAATGCATGTTTCCTGCCATTTCCTATACTAGAATAGTTCAGATCCCATATCTGCTGCTTTCAGGACTTTAGATTGTGTTTCTGAGTGGTCCAGACCTTGTTGTGCCAGTGGGAGGTCTTTGTGCTTATCAGTGTGAGTAGTGAACATTAAAGCAGCCTTTTTGCCACAATAGGAGTGGGGTCTTTAAAATCACACTTCAAAAAAGCAGTTTTTTACTGTTGTTTGCTGTATTTCTGCTGCATTGTACTGTCTGCGCACTTGTTTTACCAGTTTAAAACTTAAAATGTTATGAATTTATAACTGTAGGTATCAAACTCAAGTGTGCCATCACACTCAAGTGTGCCAGCCTTTTCTGCGCATTTATACTGTTTTAAGTGCTTTTTTTCTGCTTAAATTAAAAACAAAATACTCTCTATACTGCTCGTTTCCCACCATTTCCTATACTAGAATACTCCGGATCCCAGATCTGCTGGTTTTTGGACTTTCGTTTGTGTTTCTGAGTAGTCCAGACCTTGTTGTGCCAGTGTGAGGTCTTTCTACCTATCAGTGAGAGTGGGAAGCATTAGAGCTGCATATCTGCCTCAAGGTCTCCACCTCTGACATTTACCTTATTGGCCGTTTTGGGCTAATTCCTATCCTTTAGAAGTTTCTGAGTTAAAAATTCATACTTGAATGTGTTTACCCTTGTTTTAGCTAAATGCATCCTGTTTGGGGGTCCTGCAGAAAACTAAAGCACCAGAAACAAGAAGAGACTTTTTACTGTTCCAAATACATTTTTGTCTTTCTTTTAACTGTTTTAAGCTAATTGCACTTTAAGAAAATCATTTTTACTGTTGTTTTGCTGTATTTCTGCTGCATTGTACTGTTAATTCATTTTTACTGTGTGCACTTGTTTTACCTGTTTAAAACATAATATTTAACTGAATTTATAACTGTAGGTGTTACAGTCAAGTTTGACAGCCTTTTCTGTGCGTTTATACTGTTTTAAGTGATTTTTTTCTGCTTAAATTAAAAAAAAATACAACAAATACTATCTGTACTGCTCATTTCCCACCATTTCCTATACGAAAATAGTCTGGATCCCAGATCTGCTGGTTTCAGGACTTTAGATTGTGTTTCTGAGTGGTCCAGACCATGTTGTGCCAGTGGGATGTCTTTCTGCTTATCAGTGAGAGCAGTAAGCATTAGAGCACCCTATCTGCCACAAGCAGAATTGTCTCCAGCTCTGAAATTTACCTTATTGGCTGTTTTGGGCTAATTCCTATCCCTTTCAAGTTTCTGAGGTAAAAACCTGTGTTTCCATTGGTTTGCACTTGTTTTACCTCAGGAGATCTTGTTTGGGCATCCTGCAGACTACTACAGTGCCAGAAACATGAAGGAGAGACTTTTTGATGTTATAAGTACTTTTTTGGCTTTCTTTTAACTGTATTAAGATAATCGCACTTAAAAAAAATTTTTACTGTCATTTGCTGTATTTCTGCTGCATTGTACCGTTAATTCGTTTTACTGTGTTTGAACTTGTTTACCTGTTTAAACTTAAAATTTAGCTGAATTTATAGCTGTAGGCATCACACTCAAGTGTCACAGCCTTTTCTGTGCATTTATACTATTTTAAGTGCTTTTTTCTGCTTAAATTAAAAAAAAAAAATACAAAAAAATACTATCTGTATAGCATGTTTCCCACCCTTTCCTGTAATAGAATAGTCCAAATTCCAGATCTGCTGGTTTCAGGACTTCAGTTTCTTTTTCTGAGTGGTCCAGACCTTGTTCTGCCAGTGGGAGGTCTTTCTGCTTATCAGTAAGAGTGGTAAGCATTAGAGCAGCCTATCTGCTGCAAGAGGAGTAGTCTCCTTCTCTGAAATTTTCCTTATTTGCTGTTTTGGATAATTCCTGTCCCTTTCAAGTTTCTGAGTTAAACACCTGTCCTTGAGTGGGTTTGTACTTGTTTTAGCTCAGAGTATCTTGTTTGGGCATCCTGCAGACTACTACAGCACCAAAAACAAGAAGCAGAGACTTTTTGCTGTTCTAAGTATATTTTTGGTTTTCTTTTAACTGCTTTAAACTAATCACACTTTAAAAAAGCCGTTTTTCTACTGTCATTTGCTGTATTTCTGCTGTATTGTACTGTTAATTCATCTTTACTGTGTGTGCACTTGTTTTACCTGTTTAAAACTTAAAATTTAACAGAATTTATAACTGTAGGTATCACACAGGTGTGACAGCCTTTGCTGTGCATTTATACTGTTTTAAAAGCTTTTTTTCTGCTTAAATTAAAATAAAACAAAAAAATACAAAAAAAATACAATCTGTACTGCTTGTTTCCTGCCATATTCTATACTAGAATAGTATGGATCCCAGATCCGCTGGTTTCAAGACTTTTTGTTTTTGAGTGGTTCAGACCTTGTTATGCCAGTGGGAGGTCTTTGACCTTATTAGTGTGAGTGGTGAACATTAAAGCAGCCTTTCTGCCAGAAGAGGAGTGGTCTCCAGCTCTGAAATTTACCTTATTTGCCATTTTGGGCTGATTCCTATCCCTTTCAGGTTTCTGAGTTAAAAACCTGTGTTTCCATGGGTCTGTGCTTGTTTGAGCTCAGTGGGAGCTATTTGAGCATCCTGCAGACTATTACAGTACCAGGAACAAGAAGGAAAGACTTTTTCCTGTTCTAAGTATGTTTTTGGGTTTCTTTTAACTGTTTTAAAATAATCGCACTTTAAAAAAGCAGTTTTTTACTGTCATTTAATGTATTTCTGCTGCATTGTATGTTTAAATCATTTTACTGTATGTGCACTTGTTTTACCTGTTTAGAACTTAAAATTTAACTTAATTTATAACTGTAAGTATCAAACTCAAGTGTGCCAGCCTTTTCTGTGCATTTATACTGTTTAAAGTGCTTTTTTTCTGCTTAAATTAAAAAAAAAATACAAAAAAATACTCTCTATACTGCTCATTTCCCTCCATTTTCTATACTAGAACAGGCTGGATCCCAGATCTGCTGGTTTCAGGACTTTAGTTTGTGTTTCTGTGTGGTCCAGACCATGTTGTGCCAGTGGGAGGTCTTTTTGCTTGCCAGTGAGAGTGGTTAGCATTAGAGCGGCATATCTGCCACAAGAGGAATGGTCTCCAGCTCTGAAATTTACCTTATTGGCTGTTTTGGGCTAATTCCTATCACTTTCAAGTTTCTGAGTTAAAAGCCTGTGTTTGCACAGGTTTGCACTTGTTTAGCTCAGCGGATCTTGTTTGGGCATTTTGCAGACTACTACAGCACCCGAAAAAAGATGGAGAGACTTTTTGCTGTTCTAAGTATGTTTTTTGGCTTTCTTTTAACCGTTTAAACTAATTGCACTTTAAAAAGCCATTTTTTACTATCGTTTGCTGTATTTCTGCTGAATTGTACTGTTAATTTGTTTTTACTTTGTGTACACTTGCTTCACCTGTTTAAACTTAAAATTTAACTGAGTTTATACCTGTAGGTGTCACACTCAAGTGTGACAGCCTTTTCTGTGCATTTATACTGTTTTAAGTGCTTTTTTTCTGCTTAAATTAAAAAAAATACAAAAAAATACTATCTGTGCAGCTCGTTTCCCACCCTTTCCTGTAATAGAATAGACCAGATTCCAGACCAGCTGGTTTTAGGACTTTAGTTTTTGTTTCTGAGTGGTCCAGAACTTCTTCAGTAAGAGAGTGAAGCATTAGTGCAGCCTATCTGCTGCAAGAGGAGTAGTCTCCATATCTGAAATTTTCCTTATTCGCTGTTTTGGGCTAATTCCTATCCCTTTCAAGTTTCTGAGTTAAAACCCTGTCTTTGAGTGGGTTTATGCTTGTTTTAGCTTAGCAGATCTTGTTTGGGCATCCTGTATACTACTACAGCACCAGAAACAAGAAGAATAGACTTTTTGCTTTTCTAAAAATGTTTTTGGCTTTCTTTTAACTGTTTTAAACTAATCAAACTTTAAATAAGCCCTTTTTTACTGTTGTTTGCTGTATTTCTGCTGTATTGTACTGTTAATTCATTTTTACTGTGTGTGCACTTGTTTTACCTGTTTAAAACTTAAACTTTAACCGAATTTATAACTGTAGGCATTACACTCAAGTGTGCCAATCTTTTTTTTTGCTTAAATTAATAAAAAAATAAATAAAAAATACAAAAAAAATTATCTGTAATGCTTGTTTTTCACCATTACCTATACTAGAATAGTCCAGATTCCAGATCTGCTGGTTTCAGGACTTTAGTTTGTGTTTCTGAGTGGTCCAGACCTTGTTGTGCCAAGGAGAGATTTTTCTGCTCATCATTGAGAGAGTTAAGCATTAGAGCAACCTATCTGCTGCAAGAGGAGTAGTGTTCTGCTCTGAAATATACCGTATTGGCTGTTTCAGTCTAATTCCTATCCCTTTCAAGTTTCTGAGTTAAAAATCTGTGTTAGTATGGGTTTGCGCTTGTGTTAGCTCAGTCGATCTTGTTTGGGCATCCTGCAGACTACTCAGCACCAGAAACAAGAAGGACAGACTTTTTGCTGTTGTAAGTATGTTTTTGCCTTTCTTTTAACTGTTTTAAGCTAATCACACTTTTTGCTTTTCTAAAAATGTTTTTGGCTTTCTTTTAACTGTTTTAAACTAATCAACCTTTAAATAAGCCCTTTTTCACTGTTGTTTGCTGTATTTCTGCTGCATTGTGCTGTTAATTAATTTTTACTGTGTGTGCACTTATTTGCCCTGTTTTAAACTTACAATTTAACTAAATTTATAACTGTAGGAATCACTCTCAAGTGTGCCAGCCTTTTCTGTACAATTATACTGTTTTAAGTATTTCTTTTCTGCTTAAACTAAAAAAAAAATATATATACTCTCTGTACTGCTCTTTTCCCACCAATTCCTATACTAGAATAGTCCGGATCCCAGATCTTCTGGTTTAAGGACTTTAGTTTGTGTTTCTGTGTGATCCAGACCTTGTTGTGCCAACAGGAGGTCTTTCTACTTGTAAGTGAGTGTAGTAAGCATTACAGCGGCATATCTGCAGCAAGAGGAGTGGTCCCCAGTTTTGAAATTTACCTTATTGGCCGTTTTGGGCTAATTCCTATCCCATTCAATTTTCTGAGTTAAAAACCCGTGTTTGCGGAGGTTTGCACTTGTTTTAGCTTAGCGGATCTCGTTTGGGCATCCTGCAGACTACTACAGCACCAGAAACAAGAAGGATGGACTTTTTCCTGTTCTAAGTATGTTTTTGGCTTTCTTTTAACTGTTTTAAACTAATTGCACTTTATAAAGCTGTTTTTTACAATTGTTTGTTGTATTTCTGCTGCATTGTACTGTTAATTCATTTTTACTGTGTGTGCACTTGTTTTAATCTGTTTAAAACTAACACTTTAACTGAATTTATAACTGTAGGCATCACACTCAAGTGTGCCAACCTTTTCTGTGCATTTATATTGTTTGAAGTGCTTTTTTTCTGCTTAAATTAAAAAAAAATACAAAAAAATACTCCCAATACTGCTCGTTTCCCACCATTTCATATACTAGAATAGTCCGGATTCCAGATCTGCTGGTTTCAGGACTTTAGTTTGTGTTTCTGTGTGGTCCAGACCATGTTGTACCAAAAAAAAAAAATGTAAATACAATCTGTACAGTTTGTTTCCTGCCATTTCCTATACTAGAATAGTATGAATCCCAGATCTGCTGGTTCAGGACTTTGTGTTTCTGAGTGGTCCAGAACTTATTTTGCAAGTGGGAGGTCTTTCTGCTTGTCACTGAGAATGGTAAGCATTAGAGCAGCATATCTGCCACAAGAGGAGTGGTCTCCAACTCTGAAATTTATCTTATTGGTCGTTTTGGGCTAATTCCTATCCCTTTCAAGTTTCTGAGTTAAAAACCCATGTTTGCGCAGGTTTGCACTTGTTTTATCTCAGCGGATCTTGTTTGGCATCCAGCAGACTAGTACAGCACCAGAAACAGTAAGAAGAAACTTTTTGCTGTTCTAAGTAAGTTTTTGGCTTTCTTTTAACTGTTTTAAACTAATCGCACTTTAAAAAGCCATTTTTTACTATTGTTTGCTGAATTTCTGCTGCATTGCACTGTTAACTCATTTTTACTATGTGTGAGCTTTTTTTACCCTTTCAAAACTTAAAATTTAACTGAATTTCTAACTGTATGCATCACACTCCAGTGCAACAGCCGTTTCTGTGCATTTATACTGTTTTAAAAGCTTATTCTCTGCTTAAATTAAAAAAAATGCAAAAAATACTATCTGTTCTGCTCATTTCCCATCATTTTCTATACCTGAAAACTCCAGATCCCAGATCTGCTGGTTTCAGGACTTTAGTTTGTGTTTCTGAGTGGTCCAGACCTTGTTGTGCCAGTGGGTGGTCTTTCTGCTTATCAGTGAGAGTGGTCAGCATTAGAGCAACCTATCTGCTGCAAGAGGGGTGGTGTTCTGCTTTGAAATTTACCTTATTGGCCATTTTGGGCTAATTCATATCTCTTTCAAGTTTCTGAGTTAAAAACCTGTGTTAGTGTGGGTTTGCACTTGTGTTAGCTCTGCCGATCTTGTTTGGGCATCCTGCAGAATACTACAGCACCGGAAACAAGAAGGAGAGACTTTTTGCTGTTCTAGGTATGTTTTTGGCTTTTTTTTAACTGTTTTAAACTAATCACACTTTAAAAAAGCCAAATTTGCTGTTGTTTGCTATATTTCTGCTGTATTGCTGTACTGTTAATTCATTTTTACTGTGTGTGCACTTGTTTGACCTGTTTAAAACTTACAATTTAACTAAATTTATAACTGTAGGAATCACTCTCAAGTGTGCCAGCCTTTTCTATACAATTATACTGTTTTAAGTGCTTTTTTTTTTGCTCAAACTAAAAAATATATATATATACTCTCTGTACTGCTCATTTCCCACCAATTCCTATACTAGAATAGTCCAGATCCCAGATCTTCTGGTTTCAGGACTTTAGTTTTTGTTTCTGTGTGGTCCAGACCATGTTGTACCAGTGGTAGTTCTTTCTGTTTATCAGTGAGAGTAGTAAACATTAAAACAGAATATCTGCAGCAAGAGGAGTGCTCTACAACTCTGAAATTTACCTTACTGGCCATTTTGGGCCAATTCCTATCCCTTTCAAGTTTCTTGGTTAAAAACCCATGTTTGCGCAGGTTTGCACTTGTTTTAGCTCAGTGAATCTTGTTTGGGCATCCTGCAGACTACTACAGCACCAGAAACAAGAATGAGAGATTTTTTGCTATTCAAACTATGTTTTTGCTTTCTTATAACTGTTTTAAACTAATCACACTTTAAAAAGCCATTTTTTACTATCGTTTGGAGTATTTCTGCTGCATTGTATTGTTTATTCATTTTTACTGTGTTTGCACTTGCCTGACCTTAACTGAATTTATACCTGTACGCATCACACTCAAGTGTGACAGCCTCTGTTCTGCATTTATACTGTTTTAAGTGTTTTTTTTCTGCTTAAATAAAAAAAAAATACAGAAAATACTATCTGTTCTGCTGTTTTCCCACCATTTCCTAAACTAGAATAGTCTGGATCCCAGATCTACTGGTTTCAGGGCTTTTGTTTGTGTTTCTGTGTGGTCTAGACCTTGTTGTGCCAGTGGGAGGTCTTTCTGCTTATCAGTGAAAGTGGTTAGCATTAGAGCAACCTATCTGCTGCAAGAGGAGTGGGATTCTGATCTGAAATTTACCTTATTGGCTGTTTTGGGCTAATTCCTTTTTTTTAAGTTTCTGAGTTAAAAACCTGTGGTAATGTGGGTTTGCGATTCTGTTAGCTCGGCTGATTTTGTTTGGTCATCCTGCAGGCTACTACAGCACCAGAAACAAGAAGTAGAGACTTTTCACTTTTCTTAGTACGTTTGTGGCTTTTTTTAACTGTTATAAACTAATCGTACTTTAAAAAAAATAGTTTTTACTGTCGTTTGCTGTATTTCTGCTGTATTGTACTGTTAATTCGTTTAAACTTTGTTTGCACTTGTTTTACATGTTTAAAACTTAAAATTTAACTGAATTTATAACTGTAGGCGTCACACAATTTTGACAGCCTTTTCTGTGCATTTATACTGTCTTAAAAGCTTTTTTCTGCTTAAATTAAAATAAAACAAAAAAAAAAAGCAAATAAAAATACAATCTGTACAGTTTGTTTCCTGCCATTTCCTATACTAGAATAGTATGAATCCCAGATCTGCTGATTTCAGGACTTTGTTTGTGTTTCTGAGTGGTCCAGAACTTGGTTTGCAAGTGGGAGGTCTTTCTGCTTGTCACTGAGAGTGTTAAGCATTAGAGCAGCATATCTGCCACAAGAGGAGTGGTCTCCAACTCTGAAATTTACCTTATTGACCGTTTTTGGCTAATTCTTGTCCCTTTCAAGTTTCTGAGTTAAAAACCCGTGTTTGTGCAGGTTTGCACTTGTTTTAGCTCAGCAGATCTTGTTTTTCATCCAGCAGACTAGTACAGCACCAGAAACAGTAAGAAGAGACTTTTTGCTGTTCTAAGTAAGTTTTTGGCTTTCTTTTAACTGTTTTAAACTAATCAAACTTTAAAAAGCCATTTTTTACTATTGTTTGCTGAATTTCTGCTGCATTGCACTGTTAACTCATTTTTACTATGTGTGCACTTGTTTTACCCTTTCAAAACTTAAAATTTAACTGAATTTCTAACTGTAGGCATCACACTCCAGTGCAACAGCCTTTTCTGTGCATTTTTACTGTTTTAAAAGCTTTTTTCTGCTTAAATTAAAAAAAATACAAAAAATACTATCTGTTCTGCTCATTTCCCATAATTTCCTATACTAGAATACTCCGGATCCCAGATCTGCTGGTTTCAGGACTTTAGTTTGTGTATCTGAGTAGTCCAGACCTTGTTGTGCCAGTGGGTGGTCTTTCTGCTTATCGGTGAGAGTGGTCAGCATTAGAGCAACCTATCTGCTGCAAGAGGAGAAGTGTTCTGATTTGAAATTTACCTTATTGGCCATTTTGGGCTAATTCATATCTCTTTCAAGTTTCTGAGTTAAAAACCTTTGTTAGTGTGGGTTTGCAGTTGTGTTAGCTCCGCCGATCTTGTTTGGGCATCCTGCAGAATACTACAGCACCAGAAACAAGAAGGGGAGACTTTTTGCTGTTCTAGGTACATTTTTGGCTTTTTTTTTTAACTTTTTTAAACTAATCACACTTTAAAAAAGCCAAATTTACTGTTGTTTGCTATATTTCTGCTGTATTGTTGTACTGTTAATTAATATTTACTGTGTGTGCATTTATTTTACCTGCTTAAAACTTAAAATTTAACTGAATTTATAACTGTAGGCATCACACTCAAGGGCGACAGCCTTTTCTATGCATTTATACTGTTTTAAGTGCTTTTTTCTGCTTAAATAAAAAAAAAATATATAAAAAATACTCTATATACTGCTCGTTTCCCACCATTTCCTATACTAGAATAGTCCAGATCCCAGATCTGCTGGTTTCAGGACTTTAGTTTGTTTCTGTGTGGTCCAAACCTTATTGTGCCAGTGGGAGGTCTTTCTGCTTGTCAGTGAAAGTGGTAAGCATTATAGCTGCATATCTGCCACAAGAAAAGTTGTCTCCAGCTCTGATATTTACCTTATTGGCCGTTTTGGGCTAATTCCTATCCCTTTCAAGTTTCTGAGTTAAAAACCTGTGTTAGCGCAGGTTTGCACTTGTTTTAGCTCAGTGCATCTTGTTTGGACATCCTGCAGACTACTACAGCACCAGAAACAAAAGGAGAGACTTTTTGCTCTTCTAAGTACATTTTTCACTTTCTTTTAACTGTTTTAAACTAATCACACTTTAAAAAAGCTATTTTTTACTGTTGTTTGCTATATTTATAGGTTCATAGGTTCATAGGTTCATACTAGGCTATCTGCCCAAGGGCATTTATAAGCCTAGCCCATAGTTATGTGGCTTTCGCCACCCCTTTAGTTTGAATAAAAACTATGCCTATCATTTTGCTGTGCCTCTGTCAAGCAGTGACACTGAAGTAATCCCTGGGGTATATCTGCAATCTCCCATCCATTGGTCAAGATTCCTCTTGAACAAGGCCAGAGAGGTGCTCTGCCTCACATGTACCGGGATTTTGTTCCACAGCATAGGGAGCCTCTGGGTGATGAATCTGTCCCTCCAGCACGTTCTATTTATAACCGTGTCAAGGTTTAAGTCTCCCGCCCTTGTGGTTCTGAGGGATCTAGATTTTTTGAGGTGAAGCATATTCATCAAATCTGGGTTTGACATGGCCTTATATGTCAGGCACAGGTCCCCTCTGAGCAAGCGGTATGAGACTGAATAGAGCTGGAGTTCTTTCAGTTGAGCAGCATAAGACATATTTTTGAGACCCTTTATCCTTTTGGTGAGGAACTTTTGGGGCCTTTCAAGCTGCAGCAGGTGTCTGGTCAGATACATTCCGAACGGGGCATTTCTGCTGTATTGTACTGTTAATTTGGTTTTACTGTGTGTGCACTTGTTTTGCCTGTTTAAAACTTAAAATGTAACTTAATTTATAACTGCAGGTGTCACAGTCAAGTTCAACAGCCTTTTCTCTCCATTTATACTGCTTTAAAATCTTTTTTTCTGCTTAAATTAAAATAAAACAAAAAAATACTATCTGTTCTGCTCGTTTCCTGCCATTTCCTGTACTAGAATAGTATGGATCCCAGATCTGCTGGTTTCACAACTTTGTTTTTCTGAGTGGTCCAGACCTTATTGTGCCAGTGGGAGGCCTTTATGCTTATCAGTGTGAGTGGTGAACATTAAAGTAGCCTTTCTGCCACAAGAGGAGTGTTCTCCAGCTTAGAAATTTACCTTATTTGCCGTTTTGGGCTAATTCCTATCCCTTTCAAGTTTCTGAGTTAAAAAAACATGTTTGCATGGGTTTGCGCTTGTCTGAGCTCAGCAGGACTTATTTGGGCATCCTGCAGACAACTACAGTACCAGAAACAAGAAGAAGAGACATTTTCCTGTTCTACGTATGTTTTTGGCTTTCTTTTAACTGTTTTAAAATAATCATACTTTAAAAAAGCAGTTTTTTACTGTCATTTGCTGTATTTCTGCTGCATTGTACTGTTAGTTCATTCTTACTGTGTGTGCACTTGTTTTACTAGTTTAAAACTTAAAATGTAATTGAATTTATAACTGTAGGCATCCCACTCAAGTGTGCCAGCCTTTTCTGTACATTTATACTGTTTTAAGTGCTTTTTTTCTGCTTAAATTAAAAAATACAAAAAAATAAAAAAGATTCTCTCTATACTGCTCGTTTCCCATCATTTCCTATACTATAATAGTCCAGATCCCAGATCTGCTGGTTTCGGGACTTTAGTTTGTGTTTCTATGTGTTCCAGACCTTGTTGTGCCAGTGGCAGGTCTTTCTGCTTGTCAGTGAGAGTGGTAAGCATTAGAGCGGCATATCTGCCACAAGAGGAGTGGTCTCCAGCTCTGAAATTTACCTTATTGGCGGTTTTGGGCTAATTCCCATCCCTTTCAAGTTTCTGTGTTAAAACCCATGTTTGCGCAGGTTTGCACTTGTTTTACCTCAGCGGATCGTGTTTGGCATCCTCCAGACTACTACAGCACCAGAAACAAGAAGGATAGACTTTTTGCTGTTCTAAGTACGTTTTTTGCTTTCTTTTAAGCATTTTAAACTAATCACACTTTATAAAGCTGTTTTTTACAATTGTTTTTTGTATTTCTGCTGCATTGTACTGTTAATTCATTTTTACTGCCTGTGCACTTGCTTTACCTGTTTAAAACATAACATTTAACTGAATTTATAACTGTAGGTAACACACTCAAGTGTGCCAACCTTTTCTGTGCATTTATATTGTTTGACGTGCTTTTTTTCTGATTAAATTAAAAAAAAATACAAACAAATACTCCCTATACTGCACGTTTCCCTCCATTTCATATACTAGAATAGTTCGGATTCCAGATATGCTGGTTTCAGGACTTTAGTTTGTGTTTCTGTGTGGTCCAGACCATGTTGTGCCAGTGGTAGTTCTTTCTGTTTATCAGTGAGAGTAGTAAACATTAAAACAGCATATCTGCAGCAAGAGGAGTGCTCTCCAACTCTGAAATTTACCTTACTGGCCGTTTTGGGCCAATTCCTATTCCTTTCAAATTTCTTGGTTAAAAACCCATGTTTGCGCAGGTTTGCACTTGTTTTAGCTCAGTGAATCTTGTTTGGGCATCCTGCAGACTATTACAGCACCAGAAACAAGAATGAGAGATTTTTTTCTATTCAAACTATGTTTTTTGCTTTCTTATAACTGTTTTAAACTAATCGCACTTTAAAAAGCCATTTTTTACTATCGTTTGGAGTATTTCTGCTGCATTGTATTGTTTATTCATTTTTACTGTGTTTGCACTTGCCTGACCTTAACTGAATTTATACCTGTAGGCATCACACTCAAGTGTGACAGCCTCTGTTCTGCATTTATACTGTTTTAAGTGCTTTTTTTCTGCTTAAATAAAAAAATACAGAAAATACTATCTCTTCTGCTGATTTCCCACCATTTCCTATACTAGAATAGTTTGGATCCCAGATCTGCTGGTTTCAGGGCTTTTGTTTGTGTTTCTGTGTGGTCCAGACCTTGTTGTGCCAGTGGTAGGTCTTTCTGCTTATCAGTAAAAGTTGTTAGCATTAGAGCAACCTATCTGCTGCAAGAAGAGTGGGATTCTGCTCTGAAATTTACCTTATTGGCTGTTTTGGGCTAATTCCTTTTTTTTAAAGTTTCTGAGTTAAAAACCTGTGGTAATGTGGGTTTGCGATTCTGTTAGCTCGGCTGATTTTGTTTGGTCATCCTGCAGGCTACTACAGCACCAGAAACAAAAAGTAGAGACTTTTCGCTTTTCTTAGTACGTTTGTGGCTTTTTTTAACTGTTATAAACTAATCGCACTTTAAAAAAAATAGTTTTTACTGTCGTTTGCTGTATTTCTGCTGTATTGTACTGTTAATTTGTTTTCACTTTGTTTGCACTTGTTTTACATGTTTAAAACTTAAAATTTAACTGAATTTATAACTGTAGGCATCACACAATTTTGACAGCCTTTTCTGTGCATTTATACTGTCTTAAAAGCTTTTTTCTGCTTAAATTAAAATAAAACAAAAAAAAAAAACAAATAAAAATACAATCTGTACAGTTTGTTTCCTGCCATTTCCTATACTAGAATAGTATGAATCCCAGATCTGCTGATTTCAGGACTTTGTTTGTGTTTCTGAGTGGTCCAGAACTTGGTTTGCAAGTGGGAGGTCTTTCTGCTTGTCACTGAGAGTGGTAAGCATTAGAGCAGCATATCTGCCACAAGAGGAGTGGTCTCCAACTCTGAAATTTACCTTATTGACCTTTTTTGGCTAATTCCTGTCCCTTTCAAGTTTCTGAGTTAAAAACCCGTGTTTGTGCAGGTTTGCACTTGTTTTAGCTCAGCAGATTTTGTTTGGCATCCAGCAGACTAGTACAGCACCAGAAACTGTAAGAAGAGACTTTTTGCTGTTCTAAGTAAGTTTTTGGCTTTCTTTTAACTGTTTTAAACTAATCGCACTTTAAAAAGCCATTTTTTACTATTGTTTGCTGAATTTCTGCTGCATTGCACTGTTAACTCATTTTTACTATGTGTGCACTTGTTTTACCCTTTCAAAACTTAAAATTTAACTGAATTTCTAACTGCAGGCATCACACTCCAGTGCAACAGCCTTTTCTGTGCATTTTTACTGTTTTAAAAGCTTTTTTCTGCTTAAATTAAAAAAAATACAAAAAATACTATCTGTTCTGCTCATTTCCCATAATTTCCTATACTAGAATCCTCCGGATCCCAGATCTGCTGGTTTCAGGACTTTAGTTTGTGTATCTGAGTGGTCCAGACCTTGTTGTGCCAGTGGGTGGTCTTTCTGCTTATCGGTGAGAGTGGTCAGCATTAGAGCAACCTATCTGCTGCAAGAGGAGTGGTGTTCTGATTTGAAATTTACCTTATTGGCCATTTCGGCTAATTCATATCTCTTTCAAGTTTCTGAGTTAAAAACCTTTGTTAGTGTGGGTTTGCAGTTGTGTTAGCTCCGCCGATCTTGTTTGGGCATCCTGCAGAATACTACAGCACCAGAAACAAGAAGGAGAGACTTTTTGCTGTTCTAGGTACGTTTTTGGCTTCTTTTTTAACTTTTTTAAACTAATCACACTTAAAAAAAGCCAAATTTACTGTTGTTTGCTATATTTCTGCTGTATTGTTGTACTGTTAATTAATATTTACTGTGTGTGCATTTATTTTACCTGCTTAAAACTTAAAATTTAACTGAATTTATAACTGTAGGCATCACACTCAAGGGCGACAGCCTTTTCTATGCATTTATACTGTTTTAAGTGCTTTTTTCTGCTTAAATTAAAAAAAATATATAAAAAATTCTCTATATACTGCTCGTTTCCCACCATTTCCTATACTAGAATAGTCCGGATCCCAGATCTGCTGGTTTCAGGACTTTAGTTTGTTTCTGTGTGGTCCAAACCTTATTGTGCCAGTGGGAGGTCTTTCTGCTTGTCAGTGAAAGTGGTAAGCATTAGAGCTGCATATCTGCCACAAGAAAAGTTGTCTCCAGCTCTGATATTTACCTTATTGGTCGTTTTGGGCTAATTCCTATCCCTTTCAAGTTTCTGAGTTAAAAACCTGTGTTAGCGCAGGTTTGCACTTGTTTTAGCTCAGTGCATCTTGTTTGGACATCCTGCAGACTACTACAGCACCAGAAACAAAAGGAGAGACTTTTTGCTCTTCTAAGTACATTTTTCACTTTCTTTTAACTGTTTTAAAATAATCATACTTTAAAAAAGCAGTGTTTTACTGTCATTTGCTGTATTTCTGCTGCATTGTACTGTTAGTTCATTCTTACTGTGTGTGCACTTGTTTTACTAGTTTAAAACTTAAAATGTAATTGAATTTATAACTGTAATCATCCCACTCAAGTGTGCCAGCCTTTTCTGTACATTTATACTGTTTTAAGTGCTTTTTTTCTGCTTAAATTAAAAATTACAAAAAAAAAATAAAAAAGATTCTCTCTATACTGCTCGTTTCCCACCATTTCCTATACTATAATAGTCCAGATCCCAGATCTGCTGGTTTCAGGACTTTAGTTTGTGTTTCTATGTGTTCCAGACCTTGTTGTGCCAGTGGCAGGTCTTTCTGCTTGTCAGTGAGAGTGGTAAGCATTAGAGCGGCATATCTGCCACAAGAGGAGTGGTCTCCAGCTCTGAAATTTACCTTATTGGCGGTTTTGGGCTAATTCCCATCCCTTTCAAGTTTCTGTGTTAAAACCCATGTTTGCGCAGGTTTGCACTTGTTTTAGCTCAGCGGATCGTGTTTGGCATCCTCCAGACTACTACAGCACCAGAAACAAGAAGGATAGACTTTTTACTGTTCTAAGTACGTTTTTTGCTTTCTTTTAACCATTTTAAACTAATCACACTTTATAAAGCTGTTTTTTACAATTGTTTTTTGTATTTCTGCTGCATTGTACTGTTAATTCATTTTTACTGCCTGTGCACTTGCTTTACCTGTTTAAAACATAACATTTAACTGAATTTATAACTGTAGGTAACACACTCAAGTGTGACATCCTTTTCTGTGTATTTATACTGTTTTAAAATCTTTTTTTCTGCTTAAATTAAAATAAAACAAAAAAATACAAAAAAGTACTATCTGTACTGCTCGTTTCCTGCCATTTCATATACTAGAATAATATGAATCCCAGATCTGCTGGTTTCAGGACTTTGTGTTTCTGAGCGGTCCAGACCTTGTTGTGCCAGTGGGAGGTATTTGTGTTTATCAGTGTGAGTGGTGAACATTAAAGCAGCTTTTCTGCCACAAGGGGATTGGTCTCCAGCTCTGAAATGTACCTTATTTGCCATTTTGGGCTAATTCCTATCCCTTTCAAGTTTCTGAGTTAAAAACCCATGTTTGCACGGGTTGGAATTGTTTGAGCTCACTGGGACTTATTTGGGCATCCTGCAGACTACTGCAGTACCAGAAAAAAGAAGCAGAGACTTTTTTCCTGTTCTAAGTATGTTTTTGCTTTCTTTTAACTGTTTTAAAGTAATCGCACTTTAAAAAAGCAGTTTTTTTTTCTCGTTTGATATATTTCTGCTGCATTGTACTGTTAATTAATTTTTACTGTGTGTGCACTTGTTTTATCTGTTTAAAACTAACACTTTAACTGAATTTATAACTGTAGGCATCACACTCAAGTGTGCCAACCTTTTCTGTGCATTTATATTGTTTGAAGTGCTTTTTTTCTGATTAAATTAAAAAAAAATACAAAAAAATACTCCCTATACTGCACGTTTCCCTCCATTTCATATACTAGAATAGTTCGGATTCCAGATATGCTGGTTTCAGGACTTTAGTTTGTGTTTCTGTGTGGTCCAGACCATGTTGTGCCAGTGGTAGTTCTTTCTGTTTATCAGTGAGAGTAGTAAACATTAAAACAGCATATCTGCAGCAAGAGGAGTGCTCTCCAACTCTGAAATTTACCTTACTGGCCGTTTTGGGCCAATTCCTATTCCTTTCAAATTTCTTGGTTAAAAACCCATGTTTGTGCAGGTTTGCACTTGTTTTAGCTCAGTGAATCTTGTTTGGGCATCCTGCAGACTATTACAGCACCAGAAACAAGAATGAGAGATTTTTTTCTATTCAAACTATGTTTTTTGCTTTCTTATAACTGTTTTAAACTAATCGCACTTTAAAAAGCCATTTTTTACTATCGTTTGGAGTATTTCTGCTGCATTGTATTGTTTATTCATTTTTACTGTGTTTGCACTTGCCTGACCTTAACTGAATTTATACCTGTAGGCATCACACTCAAGTGTGACAGCCTCTGTTCTGCATTTATACTGTTTTAAGTGCTTTTTTTCTGCTTAAATAAAAAAATACAGAAAATACTATCTCTTCTGCTGATTTCCCACCATTTCCTATACTAGAATAGTTTGGATCCCAGATCTTCTGGTTTCAGGGCTTTTGTTTGTGTTTCTGTGTGGTCCAGACCTTGTTGTGCCAGTGGTAGGTCTTTCTGCTTATCAGTAAAAGTGGTTAGCATTAGAGCAACCTATCTGCTGCAAGAGGAGTGGGATTCTGCTCTGAAATTTACCTTATTGGCTGTTTTGGGCTAATTCCTTTTTTTTAAAGTTTCTGAGTTAAAAACCTGTGGTAATGTGGGTTTGCGATTCTGTTAGCTCGGCTGATTTTGTTTGGTCATCCTGCAGGCTACTACAGCACCAGAAACAAGAAGTAGAGACTTTTCGCTTTTCTTAGTACATTTGTGGCTTTTTTTAACTGTTATAAACTAATCGCACTTTAAAAAAAATAGTTTTTACTGTTGTTTGCTGTATTTCTGCTGTATTGTACTGTTAATTCGTTTTCACTTTGTTTGCACTTGTTTTACATGTTTAAAACTTAAAATTTAACTGAATTTATAACTGTAGGCATCACACAATTTTGACAGCCTTTTCTGTGCATTTATACTGTCTTAAAAGCTTTTTTCTGCTTAAATTAAAATAAAACAAAAAAAAAAAACAAATAAAAATACAATCTGTACAGTTTGTTTCCTGCCATTTCCTATACTAGAATAGTATGAATCCCAGATCTTCTGATTTCAGGACTTTGTTTGTGTTTCTGAGTGGTCCAGAACTTGGTTTGCAAGTGGGAGGTCTTTCTGCTTGTCACTGAGAGTGGTAAGCATTAGAGCAGCATATCTGCCACAAGAGGAGTGGTCTCCAACTCTGAAATTTACCTTATTGACCGTTTTTGGCTAATTCCTGTCCCTTTCAAGTTTCTGAGTTAAAAACCCATGTTTGCGCAGGTTTGCACTTGTTTTAGCTCAGTGGATCTTGTTTGGCATCCAGCAGACTAGTACAGCACCAGAAACTGTAAGAAGAGACTTTTTGCTGTTCTAAGTAAGTTTTTGGCTTTCTTTTAACTGTTTTAAACTAATCGCACTTTAAAAAGCCATTTTTTACTATTGTTTGCTGAATTTCTGCTGCATTGCACTGTTAACTCATTTTTACTATGTGTGCACTTGTTTTACCCTTTCAAAACTTAAAATTTAACTGAATTTCTAACTGCAGGCATCACACTCCAGTGCAACAGCCTTTTCTGTGCATTTTTACTGTTTTAAAAGCTTTTTTCTGCTTAAATTAAAAAAAATACAAAAAATACTATCTGTTCTGCTCATTTCCCATAATTTCCTATACTAGAATACTCCAGATCCCAGATCTGCTGGTTTCAGGACTTTAGTTTGTGTATCTGAGTGGTCCAGACCTTGTTGTGCCAGTGGGTGGTCTTTCTGCTTATCGGTGAGAGTGGTCAGCATTAGAGCAACCTATCTGCTGCAAGAGGAGTGGTGTTCTGATTTGAAATTTACCTTATTGGCCATTTTGGGCTAATTCATATCTCTTTCAAGTTTCTGAGTTAAAAACCTTTGTTAGTGTGGGTTTGCAGTTGTGTTAGCTCCGCCGATCTTGTTTGGGCATCCTGCAGAATACTACAGCACCAGAAACAAGAAGGAGAGACTTTTTGCTGTTCTAGGTACGTTTTTGGCTTCTTTTTTAACTTTTTTAAACTAATCACACTTTAAAAAAGACAAATTTACTGTTGTTTGCTATATTTCTGCTGTATTGTTGTACTGTTAATTAATATTTACTGTGTGTGCATTTATTTTACCTGCTTAAAACTTAAAATTTAACTGAATTTATAACTGTAGGCGTCACACTCAAGGGCGACAGCCTTTTCTATGCATTTATACTGTTTTAAGTGCTTTTTTCTGCTTAAATTAAAAAATATATATAAAAAATACTCTATATACTGCTCGTTTCCCACCATTTCCTATACTAGAATAGTCCGGATCCCAGATCTGCTGGTTTCAGGACTTTAGTTTGTTTCTGTGTGGTCCAAACCTTATTGTGCCAGTGGGAGGTCTTTCTGCTTGTCAGTGAAAGTGGTAAGCATTAGAGCTGCATATCTGCCACAAGAAAAGTTGTCTCCAGCTCTGATATTTACCTTATTGGTCGTTTTGGGCTAATTCCTATCCCTTTCAAGTTTCTGAGTTAAAAACCTGTGTTAGCGCAGGTTTGCACTTGTTTTAGCTCAGTGCATCTTGTTTGGACATCCTGCAGACTACTACAGCACCAGAAACAAAAGGGGAGACTTTTTGCTCTTCTAAGTACATTTTTGGCTTTCTTTTAACTGTTTTAAACTAATCACACTTTAAAAAAGCTATTTTTTACTGTTGTTTGCTATATTTCTGCTGTATTGTACTGTTAATTTGTTTTTACTGTCTGTGCACTTGTTTTGCCTGTTTAAAACTTAAAATGTAACTTAATTTATAACTGTAGGTGTCACAGTCAAGTTCAACAGCCTTTTCTGTGTATTTATACTGTTTTAAAATCTTTTTTCTGCTTAAATTAAAATAAAACAAAAAAATAAAAAAATATACTATCTGTACTGCTCATTTCCTGCCATTTCCTATACTAGAATAGTACGGATCCCAGATCTGCTGGTTTCAGTACTTTGTTTGTGTTTCTGAGTGGTCCTGACCTTGTTGTGCCAGTGGGAGGTCTTTGTGCTTATCAGTGTGAGGGGTGAACATTAAAGCAGCCTTTATGTCACAAGAGGAGTGGTCTCCAGTTCTGAAATTTACCTTATTTGCCGTTTTTGGCTAATTCCTATCCCTTTTAAGTTTCTGATTTAAAAACCCGTGTTTGCATGGGTTTGTGCTTGCTTGAGCTCAGCGGGACTTATTTGGGCGTCCTGCAGACTACTACAGTAGCAGAAACAAGAAGGAGAGACATTGTCCTGTTCTACATATGTTTTTGGCTTTCTTTTAACTGTTTTAAAATAATTGTACTTTAAAAAAGCAGTTTTTTACTGTCATTTGCTGTATTTCTGCTGCATTGTACTGTTAGTTCATTCTTACTGTGTGTGCACTTGTTTTACTAGTTTAAAACTTAAAATGTAATTGAATTTATAACTGTAGGCATCCCACTCAAGTGTGCTAGCCTTTTCTGTACATTTATACTGTGTTAAGTGCTTTTTTTCTGCTTAAATTAAAAATTACAAAAAAAAAAATAAAAAAGATTCTCTCTATTCTGCTCGTTTCCCACCATTTCCTATACTATAATAGTCCAGATCCCAGATCTGCTGGTTTCAGGACTTTAGTTTGTGTTTCTATGTGTTCCAGACCTTGTTGTGCCAGTGGCAGGTCTTTCTGCTTGTCAGTGAGAGTGGTAAGCATTAGAGCGGCATATCTGCCACAAGAGGAGTGGTCTCCAGCTCTGAAATTTACCTTATTGGCGGTTTTGGGCTAATTCCCATCCCTTTCAAGTTTCTGTGTTAAAACCCGTGTTTGCACAGGTTTGCATTTGTTTTAGCTCAGCGGATCGTGTTTGGCATCCTCCAGACTACTACAGCACCAGAAACAAGAAGGATAGACTTTTTGCTGTTCTAAGTACGTTTTTTGCTTTCTTTTAACCATTTTAAACTTATCACACTTTATAAAGCTGTTTTTTTACAATTGTTTTTTGTATTTCTGCTGCATTGTACTGTTAATTCATTTCTACTGCCTGTGCACTTGCTTTACCTGTTTAAAACATAACATTTAACTGAATTTATAACTGTAGGTAACACACTCAAGTGTGACATCCTTTTCTGTGTATTTATACTGTTTTAAAATCTTTCTTTCTGCTTAAATTAAAATAAAACAAAAAAATACAAAAAAGTACTATCTGTACTGCTCGTTTCCTGCCATTTCATATACTAGAATAATATGAATCCCAGATCTGCTGGTTTCAGGACTTTGTGTTTCTGAGCGGTCCAGACCTTGTTGTGCCAGTGGGAGGTATTTGTGTTTATCAGTGTGAGTGGTGAACATTAAAGCAGCTTTTCTGCCACAAGGGGATTGGTCTCCAGCTCTGAAATGTACCTTATTTGCCATTTTGGGCTAATTCCTATCCCTTTCAAGTTTCTGAGTTAAAAACCCATGTTTGCACGGGTTGGACTTGTTTGAGCTCACTGGGACTTATTTGGGCATCCTGCAGACTACTACAGTACCAGAAAAAAGAAGCAGAGACTTTTTTTCCTGTTCTAAGTATGTTTTTGCTTTCTTTTAACTGTTTTAAAGTAATCGCACTTTAAAAAAGCAGTTTTGTTTTGTCGTTTGATATATTTCTGCTGCATTGTACTGTTAATTAATTTTTACTGTGTGTGCACTTGTTTTATCTGTTTAAAACTAACACTTTAACTGAATTTATAACTGTAGGCATCACACTCAAGTGTGCCAACCTTTTCTGTGCATTTATATTGTTTGAAGTGCTTTTTTTCTGATTAAATTAAAAAAAATACAAAAAAATACTCCCTATACTGCACGTTTCCCTCCATTTCATATACTAGAATAGTCCGGATTCCAGATATGCTGGTTTCAGGACTTTAGTTTGTGTTTCTGTGTGGTCCAGACCATGTTGTGCCAGTGGTAGTTCTTTCTGTTTATCAGTGAGAGTAGTAAACATTAAAACAGCATATCTGCAGCAAGAGGAGTGCTCTCCAACTCTGAAATTTACCTTACTGGCCGTTTTGGGCCAATTCCTATTCCTTTCAAATTTCTTGGTTAAAAACCCATGTTTGCACAGGTTTGCACTTGTTTTAGCTCAGTGAATCTTGTTTGGGCATCCTGCAGACTATTACAGCACCAGAAACAAGAATGAGAGATTTTTTTTCTATTCAAACTATGTTTTTTGCTTTCTTATAACTGTTTTAAACTAATCACACTTTAAAAAGCCATTTTTTTACTATCGTTTGGAGTATTTCTGCTGCATTGTATTGTTTATTCATTTTTACTGTGTTTGCACTTGCCTGACCTTAACTGAATGTATACCTGTAGGCATCACACTCAAGTGTGACAGCCTCTGTTCTGCATTTATACTGTTTTAAGTGCTTTTTTTCTGCTTAAATAAAAAAATACAGAAAATACTATCTCTTCTGCTGATTTCCCACCATTTCCTATACTAGAATAGTTTGGATCCCAGATCTGCTGGTTTCAGGGCTTTTGTTTGTGTTTCTGTGTGGTCCAGACCTTGTTGTGCCAGTGGTAGGTCTTTCTGCTTATCAGTAAAAGTGGTTAGCATTAGAGCAACCTATCTGCTGCAAGAGGAGTGGGATTCTGCTCTGAAATTTACCTTATTGGCTGTTTTGGGCTAATTCCTTTTTTTTTAAAGTTTCTGAGTTAAAAACCTGTGGTAATGTGGGTTTGCGATTCTGTTAGCTCGGCTGATTTTGTTTGGTCATCCTGCAGGCTACTACAGCACCAGAAACAAGAAGTAGAGACTTTTCGCTTTTCTTAGTAATGCTTTGTGGCTTTTTTTAACTGTTATAAACTAATCGCACTTTAAAAAAAATAGTTTTTACTGTCGTTTGCTGTATTTCTGCTGTATTGTACTGTTAATTCGTTTTCACTTTGTTTGCACTTGTTTTACATGTTTAAAACTTAAAATTTAACTGAATTTATAACTGTAGGCATCACACAATTTTGACAGCCTTTTCTGTGCATTTATACTGTCTTAAAAGCTTTTTTCTGCTTAAATTAAAATAAAACAAAAAAAAAAAAACAAATAAAAATACAATCTGTACAGTTTGTTTCCTGCCATTTCCTATACTAGAATAGTATGAATCCCAGATCTTCTGATTTCAGGACTTTGTTTGTGTTTCTGAGTGGTCCAGAACTTGGTTTGCAAGTGGGAGGTCTTTATGCTTGTCACTGAGAGTGGTAAGCATTAGAGCAGCATATCTGCCACAAGAGGAGTGGTCTCCAACTCTGAAATTTACCTTATTGACCTTTTTTGGCTAATTCCTGTCCCTTTCAAGTTTCTGAGTTAAAAACCTGTGTTTGTGCAGGTTTGCACTTGTTTTAGCTCAGCAGATTTTGTTTGGCATCCAGCAGACTAGTACAGCACCAGAAACTGTAAGAAGAGACTTTTTGCTGTTCTAAGTAAGTTTTTGGCTTTCTTTTAACTGTTTTAAACTAATCGCACTTTAAAAAGCCATTTTTTACTATTGTTTGCTGAATTTCTGCTGCATTGCACTGTTAACTCATTTTTACTATGTGTGCACTTGTTTTACCCTTTCAAAACTTAAAATTTAACTGAATTTCTAACTGTAGGCATCACACTCCAGTGCAACAGCCTTTTCTGTGCATTTTTACTGTTTTAAAAGCTTTTTTCTGCTTAAATTAAAAAAAATAAAAAAATACTATCTGTTCTGCTCATTTCCCATCATTTCCTATACTAGAATACTCCGGATCCCAGATCTGCTGGTTTCAGGACTTTAGTTTGTGTATCTGAGTGGTCCAGACCTTGTTGTGCCAGTGGGTGGTCTTTCTGCTTATCGGTGAGAGTGGTCAGCATTAGAGCAACCTATCTGCTGCAAGAGGAGTGGTGTTCTGATTTGAAATTTACCTTATTGGCCATTTTGGGCTAATTCATATCTCTTTCAAGTTTCTGAGTTAAAAACCTTTGTTAGTGTGGGTTTGCAGTTGTGTTAGCTCCGCCGATCTTGTTTGGGCATCCTGCAGAATACTACAGCACCAGAAACAAGAAGGAGAGACTTTTTGCTGTTCTAGGTACGTTTTTGGCTTCTTTTTTAACTTTTTTAAACTAATCACACTTTAAAAAAGCCAAATTTACTGTTGTTTGCTATATTTCTGCTGCATTGTTGTACTGTTAATTAATATTTACTGTGTGTGCATTTATTTTACCTGCTTAAAACTTAAAATTTAACTGAATTTATAACTGTAGGCATCACACTCAAGGGCGACAGCCTTTTCTGTGCATTTATACTGTTTTAAGTGCTTTTTTCTGCTTAAATTAAAAAATATATATAAAAAATACTCTATATACTGCTCGTTTCCCACCATTTCCTATACTAGAATAGTCCGGATCCCAGATCTGCTGGTTTCAGGACTTTAGTTTGTTTCTGTGTGGTCCAAACCTTATTGTGCCAGTGGGAGGTCTTTCTGCTTGTCAGTGAAAGTGGTAAGCATTAGAGCTGCATATCTGCCACAAGAAAAGTTGTCTCCAGCTCTGATATTTACCTTATTGGTCGTTTTGGGCTAATTCCTATCCCTTTCAAGTTTCTGAGTTAAAAACCTGTGTTAGCGCAGGTTTGCACTTGTTTTAGCTCAGTGCATCTTGTTTGGACATCCTGCAGACTACTACAGCACCAGAAACAAAAGGAGAGACTTTTTGCTCTTCTAAGTACATTTTTGGCTTTCTTTTAACTGTTTTAAACTAATCACACTTTAAAAAAGCTATTTTTTACTGTTGTTTGCTATATTTCTGCTGTATTGTACTGTTAATTTGTTTTTACTGTGTGTGCACTTGTTTTGCCTGTTTAAAACTTAAAATGTAACTTAATTTATAACTGTAGGTGTCACAGTCAAGTTCAACAGCCTTTTCTCTGCATTTATACTGCTTTAAAATCTTTTTTTCTGCTTAAATTAAAATAAAACAAAAAAATACTATCTGTTCTGCTCGTTTCCTGCCATTTCCTGTACTGGAATAGTATGGATCCCAGATCTGCTGGTTTCAGAACTTTGTTTTTCTGAGTGGTCCAGACCTTGTTGTGCCAGTGGGAGGCCTTTCTGTTTATCAGTGTGAGTGGTGAACATTAAAGCAGCCTTTCTGCCACAAGAGGAGTGGTCTCCAGCTTAGAAATTTACCTTATTTGCCGTTTTGGGCTAATTCCTATCCCTTTCAAGTTTCTGAATTAAAAAACCATGTTTGCATGGGTTTGCGCTTGTCTGAGCTCAGCAGGACTTATTTGGGCATCCTGCAGACAACTACAATACCAGAAACAAGAAGAAGAGACATTTTCCTGTTCTACGTATGTTTTTGGCTTTCTTTTAACTGTTTTAAAATAATCACACTTTAAAAAAGCAGTTTTTTACTGTCATTTGCTGTATTTCTGCTGCATTGTACTGTTAGTTCATTCTTACTGTGTGTGCACTTGTTTTACTAGTTTAAAACTTAAAATTTAACTGAATTTATAACTGTACACATCACAATTAAGTGTGCCAGCCTTTTCTGTTCATTTACACTTTTTTAAGTGCTTTTTTTCTGCTTAAATTAAAAAAATAAAATACAAAAAAATACTCTCTATAATGCTCATTTCCCATCATTTCCTATGCTAGAATATTCTGGATCCCAGATCTGCTGGTTTCAGGACTTTAATTTGTGTTTCTATGTGTTCCAGACCTTGTTGTGCCAGTGGCAGGTCTTTCTGCTTGTCAGTGAGAGTGGTAATCATTAGAGCGGCATATCTGCCACAAGAGGAATGGTTTCCAGCTCTGAAATTTACCTTATTGGCGGTTTTGGGCTAATTCCCATCCCCTTCAAGTTTCTGAGTTAAAACCCGTGTTTGCGCAGGTTTGCACTTGTTTTAGCTCAGTGGATCGTGTTTGGCATCCTCCAGACTACTACAGCACCAGAAACAAGAAGGATAGACTTTTTACTGTTCTAAGTACGTTTTTTGCTTTCTTTTAACCATTTTAAACTAATCACACTTTATAAAGCTGTTTTTTACAATTTTTTTTGTATTTCTGCTGCATTGTACTGTTAATTCATTTTTACTGTCTGTGCACTTACTTTACCTTTTTAAAATTTAAAATTTAACTGAATTTATAACTGTAGGTATCACACTCAAGTGTGACAGCCTTTTCTGTGTATTTATACTGTTTTAAAATCTTTTTTCTGCTTAAATTAAAATAAAACAAAAAAATACAAAAAGTACTATCTGTACTGCTCCTTTCCTGCCATTTCATATACTAGAATAATATGAATCCCAGATCTGCTGGTTTCAGGACTTTGTTTGTTTTTCTGAGCGGTCCAGACCTTGTTGTGCCAGTGGGAGGTATTTGTGTTTATCAGTGTGAGTGGTGAACATTAAAGCAGCTTTTCTGCCACAAGGGGATTGGTCTACAGCTCTGAAATGTACCTTATTTGCCATTTTGGGCTAATTCCTATCCCTTTCAAGTTTCTGAGTTAAAAACCTATGTTTGCACGGGTTGGACTTGTTTGAGCTCAGCGGGACTTATTTGGGCGTCCTGCAGACTACTACAGTAGCAGAAACAAGAAGGAGAGACGTTTTCCTGTTCTAAGTACATTTTTGGCTTTCTTTTAACTGTTTTAATGTAATCGCACTTTAAAAAAGCAATTTTTTTTTGTCGTTTGATGTATTTCTGCTGCATTGTACTGTTATTAATTTTTACTGTGTGTGCACTTGTTTTATCTGTTTAAAACTAACACTTTAACTGAATTTATAACTGTAGGCATCACACTCAAGTGTGCCAACCTTCTCTGTGCATTTATATTGTTTGAAGTGCTTTTTTCTGCTTAAATTAAAAAAAAATATACAAAAAAATACTCCCTATACTGCTCGAATCCCTCCATTTCATATACTAGAATAGTCCGGATTCCAGATCTGCTGGTTTCAGGACTTTAGTTTGTGTTTCTGTGTGGTCCAGACCATGTTGTGCCAGTGGTAGTTCTTTCTGTTTATCATTGAGAGTAGTAAACATTAAAACAGCATATCTGCAGCAAGAGGAGTGCTCTCCAACTCTGAAATTTACCTTACTGGCCGTTTTGGGCCAATTCCTATCCTTTTCAAATTTCTTGGTTAAAAACCCATGTTTGCGCAGGTTTGCACTTGTTTTAGCTCAGTGAATCTTGTTTGGGCATCCTGCAGACTACTACAGCACCAGAAACAAGAATGAGATATTTTTTGCTATTCAAACTATGTTTTTTGCTTTCTTATAACTGTTTTCAACTAATCACACTTTAAAAAGCCATTTTTTACTATCATTTGGAGTATTTCTGCTGCATTGTATTGTTTATTCATTTTTACTGTGTTTGTACTTGCCTGACCTTAACTGAATTTATACCTGTAGGCATCACACTCAAGTGTGACAGCCTCTGTTTTGCATTTATACTGTTTTAAGTGCTTTTTTTCTGCTTAAATATAAAAAATACAGAAAATACTATCTCTTCTGCTGATTTCCCACCATTTCCTATACTAGAATAGTCTGGATCCCAGATCTGCTGGTTTCAGGGCTTTTGTTTGTGCTTCTGTGTGGTCCAGACCTTGTTGTGCCAGTGCGAGGTCTTTCTGCTTATCAGTGAAAGTGGTTAGCATTAGAGCAACCTATCTGCTGCAAGAGGAGTGGGATTCTGCTCTGAAATTTACCTTATTGGCTGTTTTGGGCTAATTCCTTTTTTTTTTAAAGTTTCTGAGTTAAAAACCTGTGGTAATCTGGGTTTGTGATTCTGTTAGCTCGGCTGATTTTGTTTGGTCATCCTGCTGGCTACTACAGCACCAGAAAAAAGAAGTAGAGACTTTTCCCTTTTCTTAGTATCTTTGTGGCTTTTCTTAACTGTTATAAACTAATCGCACTTTAAAAAAAATATTTTTTACTGTCATTTTCTGTATTTCTTCTGTATTATACTGTTAATTCATTTTCACTTTGTGTGCACTTGTTTTACATGTTTAAAACTTAAAATTTAACTGAATTTATAACTGTAGGCATCACACTCAATTTTGACAGCCTTTTCTGTGCATTTATACTCTCTTAAAAGCTATTTTTCTGCTTAAATTAAAATAAAACAAAATTAAAAATAAAAATACAATCTGTACAGTTTGTTTCCTGCCATTTCCTATACTAGAATAGTATGAATCCCAGATCTGCTGGTTTCAGGACTTTGTTTGTGTTTCTGAGTGGTCCAGAACTTGTTTTGCAAGTGGGAGGTCTTTCTGCTTGTCACTGAGAGTGGTAAGCATTAGAGCAGCTTATCTGCCAGAATAGGAGTGGTCTCCAACTCTGAAACTTACCTTATTGACCGTTTTTGGCTAATTCCTGTCCCTTTCAAGTTTCTGAGTTAAAAACCCATGTTTGTGCAGGTTTGCACTTGTTTTAGCTCAGTGGATCTTGTTTGGCATCCAGCAGACTAGTACAGCACCAGAAACAGTAAGAAGAGACTTTTTGCTGTTCTAAGTAAGTTTTTGGCTTTCTTTTAACTGTTTTAAACTAATCGTACTTTAAAAAGCCATTTTTTACTATGGTTTACTGAATTTCTGCTGCATTGCACTGTTAACTCATTTTTACTATATGTGCGCTTGTTTTACCCTTTCAAAACTTAAAATTTAACTGAATTTCTGACTGTAGGCATCACACTCCAGTGCAACAGCCTTTTCTGTGCATTTATACTGTTTTAAAAGCTTTTTTTCTGCTTAAATTAAAAATAAAATACAAAAAATACTATCTGTTCTGCTAATTTCCCATCATTTCCTATACTAGAATACTCCGGATCCCAGATCTGCTGGTTTCAGGACTTTAGTTTGTGTTCCTGAGTGGTCCAGACCTTATTGTGCCAGTGGGTGGTCTTTCTGCTTATCAGTGAGAGAGGTCAGCATTAGAGCAACCTATCTGCTGCAAGAGGAGTGGTGTTCTGCTTTGAAATTTACCTTATTGGCCATTTTGGGCTAATTCATATCTCTTTCAAGTTTCTGAGTTAAAAACCTTTGTTAGTGTGGGTTTGCACTTGTGTTAGCTCCGCCAATGTTATTTGGGCATCCTGCAGAATACTACAGCACCAGAAACAAGAAGGAGAGACTTTTTGCTGTTCTAGGTACGTTTTTGGCTTTTTTTTAACTGTTTTAAACTAATCACACTTAAAAAAAGCCAAATTTACTGTTGTTTGCTATATTTCTGCTGTATTGTTGTACTGTTAATTAATTTTTACTGTGTGTGCATTTATTTTACCTGCTTAAAACTTAAAATTTAACTGAATTTATAACTGTAGGCATCACACTCAAGGGTGACAGCCTTTTCTATGCATTTATACTGTTTTAAGTGCTTTTTTCTGCTTAAATTAAAAAATATATATAAAAAATACTCTATATACTGCTTGTTTCCCACCATTTCCTATACTAGAATAGTCCGGATCCCAGATCTGCTGGTTTCAGGACTTTAGTTTGTTTCTGTGTGGTCCAAACCTTGTTGTGCCAGTGGGAGGTCTTTCTGCTTGTCAGTGAAAGTGGTAAGCATTAGAGCTGCATATATGCCACAAGAGAAGTTGTCTCCAGCTCTGATATTTACCTTATTCGCCGTTTTGGGCTAATTCCTATCCCTTTCAAGTTTCTGAGTTAAAAACCTGTGTTAGCGCAGGTTTGCACTTGTTTTAGCTCAGTGCATCTTGGTTGGACATCCTGCAGACTACTACAGCACCAGAAACAAAAGGAGAGACTTTTTGCTCTTCTAAGTACATTTTTGGCTTTCTTTTAACTGTTTTAAACTAATCACACTTTAAAAAAGCTATTTTTTACTGTTGTTTGCTATATTTCTGCTGTATTGTACTGTTAATTTGTTTTTACTGTGTGTGCACTTGTTTTGCCTGTTTAAAACTTAAAATGTAACTTAATTTATAACTGTAGGTGTCACAGTCAAGTTCAACAGCCTTTTCTCTGCATTTATACTGCTTTAAAATCTTTTTTTCTGCTTAAATTAAAATAAAACAAAAAATACTATCTGTTCTGCTCATTTCCTGTACTAGAATAGTATGGATCCCACATCTGCTGGTTTCAGAACTTTGTTTTTCTGAGTGGTCCAGACCTTGTTGTGCCAGTGGGAAGCCTTTCTGCTTATCAGTGTGAGTGGTGAACATTAAAGCAGCCTTTCTGCCACAAGAGGAGTGATCTCCAGCTTAGAAATTTACCTTATTTGCCGTTTTGGACTAATTCCTATCCCTTTCAAGTTTCTGAGTTAAAAAAAAACATGTTTGCATGGGTTTGCGCTTGTCTGAGCTCAGCAGGACTTATTTGGGCATCCTGCAGACAACTACAGTACCAGAAACAAGAAGAAGAGACATTTTCCTGTTCTACGTATGTTTTTGGCTTTCTTTTAACTGTTTTAAAATAATCGCACTTTAAAAAAGCAGTTTTTTACTGTCATTTGCTGTATTTCTGCTGCATTGTACTGTTAGTTCATTCTTACTGTGTGTGCACTTGTTTTACTAGTTTAAAATTTAAAATGTAATTGAATTTATAACTGTAGGCATCCCACTCAAGTGTGCCAGCCTTTTCTGTACATTTATACTGTTTTAAGTGCTTTTTTTCTGCTTAAATTAAAAAATACAAAAAAAATAAAAAAAGATTCTCTCTATACTGCTCATTTCCCACCATTTCCTATACTATAATAGTCCAGATCCCAGATCTGCTGGTTTCAGGACTTTAGTTTGTGTTTCTATGTGTTCCAGACCTTGTTGTGCCAGTGGCAGGTCTTTCTGCTTGTCAGTGAGAGTGGTAAGCATTAGAGCGGCATATCTGCCACAAGAGGAGTGGTCTCCAGCTCTGAAATTTACCTTATTTGTGGTTTTGGGCTAATTCCCATCCCTTTCAAGTTTCTGAGTTAAAACCTGTGTTTGCGCAGGTTTGCACTTGTTTTAGCTCAGCGGATCATGTTTGGCATCCTCTAGACTACTACAGCACCAGAAACAAGACGGATAGACTTTTTGCTGTTCTAAGTACATTTTTGGCTTTCTTTTAACCATTTTAAACTAATCACACTTTATAAAGCTGTTTTTTACAATTGTTTGTTGTATTTCTGCTGCATTGTACTGTTAATTCATTTTTACTGTCTGTGCACTTACTTTACCTTTTTAAAATTTAAAATTTAACTGAATTTATAACTGTAGGTATCACACTCAAGTGTGACAGCCTTTTCTGTGTATTTATACTGTTTAAAATCTTTTTTTCTGCTTAAATTAAAATAAAACAAAAAAATACAAAAAAATACTATCTGTACTGATCGTTTCCTGCCATTTCCTATACTAGAATAATATGAATCCCAGATCTGCTGGTTTCAGGACTTTGTTTGTGTTTCTGAGTGGTCCAGACTTTGTTGTGCCAGTGGGAGGTATTTGTGTTTATCAGTGTGAGTGGTGAACATTAAAGCAGCTTTCCTGCCACAAGGGGATTGGTCCCCAGCTCTGAAATGTACCTTATTTGCCATTTTGGGCTAATTCCTATCCCTTTCAAGTTTCTGAGTTAAAAACCCATGTTTGCACGGGTTTGCACTTGTTTGAGCTCACTGGGAATTATTTGGGCATCCTGCAAACTACTACAGTACCAGAAACAAGAAGGAAAGACTTTTTCCTGTTCTAAGTATGTTTTTGGCTTTCTTTTAACTGTTTTAAACTAATTGCACTTTAAAAAAGCATTTTTTTTTTGTCGTTTGATGTATTTCTGCTGCATTGTACTGTTAATTAATTTTTACTGTGTGTGCACTTGTTTTATCTGTTTAAAACTAACACTTTAACTGAATTTATAACTGTAGGCATCACACTCAAGGATGACAGCGTTTTCTGTGCATTTATACTGTTTTAAGTGTTTTTTTCTGCTTAAATTAAAAAAAAATACAAAAAAATACTCCCTATACTGCTGTGGTCTCCAGCTTTGAAATTTACCTTATTGGCGGTTTTGGGCTAATTCCTATCCCTTTCAAGTTTCTGAGTTAAAAACCCGTATTTGCATGGATTTACACTTGTTTTAGCTCAGCAGATCTTGTTTGAGCATCTTGCAGACTACTACAGTACCAAAAACAAGTAGGAGAGTTTTTGCTGTTCTTGGTACGTTTTTGTCTTTCTTTTAACTGTTTTAAACTAATCACACTTTTAAAAAGCCGTTTTTTACTATCTCTTGCTGTATTTCTGCTGCATTGTGCAGTTAATTCATTTTTACTGTGTGTGCACTTGTTTGACCTGTTTAAAACTTAAAATTTTACTGAATTCATACCTGTAGGCATCACACTCAAATGAGACAGCCTCTTTTGCGCGTTTATCCTTTTTTAAGTGTTTTTTTTCTTCTTAAATTAAAAAAAAATACAAATAATAAGTTCATAGGTTCATAGGTAGGTACTAGGCTATCTGCCCGAGGGCATTTATAAGCCTAGCCAGAGTGTGTCGGCATTTGCCACCCCATTGATTAATTAATGGAGCCTCTGTTAAGCAGAGCCAATGAAGTGATCCCAGGGGTGTACTTTCTGTTACCCATCCACTCGTCAAGGCTCCTCTTGAAGAGTGTTCGTGAGGGGCTCTGCCTAATGTAGTTAGGAATTTTGTTCCAAAGCATGGGGAGTCTCTGTGACAGGAATCTATCCCTCCAGCATGTTCTATTTATTGTTGTGGCAAGGTTTAGTTCACTAGAGCACATGGCTCGCAGTGACTTGGATTTTTTTAGGTGGAGCATGTCCACCAATTCTGAGTTGGACATGGCTTTGTAAGTCAGGCAGAGATCACCTCTGTGTAAGCGATATGCCACTGAGTACAGCCAGAGTTTTTTCAGTCAGGCTGCATAGGACATATGTTTGAGGCCAGTAATCCTCTTGGTGAGGTGCTTTTGTGGTCTTTCAAGCTGTTGGAAGTGTCTTGTGAGGTACATCCCAAGTGGGGCATTGTAATCTATGATGGGTCTGATGAGTGATGAGTAGAGGGTCACTATAAACTCTTTATTTCTAGATGTGAACCCCTTAGTAATTAGATGGGCCACATAGAAGGATTTCCTAACTACTTTGGCAATATGATTGTAAAAGGAGAGATTACTATCTACCTGGGTCTCTAGATCTCTTATTACCTCTTCTGTATTAAGGGGGCTGCCACCTATGTGGTAATTCGTGGGTGTTTTGTTTTTCCCAAATGGGATGACTATGCATTTTTTGGCATTTAGCTTGAGGCCATGACTTTGACACCAGGTATCTGTCTCAGTAAGGCCTTTTTGGAGGATGTCCATGTCAGCCGGAGAGTCAATTATGGCTCCCAGTTTGCAGTCATCGGCGAACTTGGTTAGCCATAGTCCTCCTGTGTTTGCCTGTACTTCTGAGAAATATATGCCGAACAGCAGGGGTCCTAGAACTGAGCCTTGTGGGACACCACTTGTGACTGGTTTAGAGTCAGACCTGGAGCCTGCTATTCTTACCGTGTGAGTTGTGTCTGTAAGCCAGTTGGCAACCCATCTTGTGATGTAGTGGTTTATGTTCAGGCTGGTGAGTTTTTCTATAATGTCCGAGTGAGGAATGGTGTTGAACTCCTTGGCGAGATAAAGGTAGGCTGTGTGAACCAGCTTTCCCTCATCTATGGCCTTGGTGACTATCTCAAAGACGTCAACCAGGTTTAGTAGGCATGATATGCCCTTAACAAAGCCGGACTGGGTCGGGTCAAGTGTTTGGAGGTTCCCAATGTCTTTGTTAATGAGTTCCATGATGATGTGCTCCATAGCCTTACAGACCAGGCTAGTCAGGCTTATGGGGCGATAGTTACTAGGGTCAGTTATGGCCCCTCCTTTGTGGAGCGAAATAACCATTGCTGTGCCCCATTCTATGGGCATGTAGCCTGTGGAGAGGCTGGGGTTGAACAGCGTGTTTAGGTGGGGGGTTAGTTCATTCTGTAGTTCATGCAAGACGCAGCCTGGGACACCATCTGGCCCCATTGATGCTGTGTTTTTGGGTTTTGAAAGGGCTGTGATTTCTGGGACACTATACTTTTCCGGTATTGTTGTGGGCCCTTTTGAAGGTGAGAAGGAGGTGAAGTTTGCACTGAATCTATCTGCCAGTATGTTGGCAATATCAGTAGGTTCATTATATTTTGTGCTATTTTGCACTATCTCAGAGCATATCTGCGAGTTGCCATTTAGATTCTTGACATAGCTAAAGAAGGTTTTGTGGTTATCTTTCGAATCCTTGGCTATTTTTTCTTTCGAAGTTAGCCTTGGATGATTTTATGAGGGCATTAGAGATGCGTATCTGCCTCAAGAGGAGTGGTCTCCATCTCTGACATTTACCTTATTGTCCGTTTTGGGCAAATTCCTATCCCTTTCAATTTCTGAGTTAAAAACTTGTATTTGCATGGGTTTGCCTTTGTTATAGCTATGTGGATCTTGTTTGGGGGTACTGAAGATTACTACATCACCAGAAACAAGAAGAAGAGACTTCTTGCTGTTCTAAGTACCTTTTTGGCTTTCTTTTAATTGTTTTAAGCTAATCGCACTTAAAAAAAGCCATTTTTTACTGTCATTTACTGTATTTCTGCTACATTGTGCTGTTAATTCGGTTTTACTGTGTGTGCACTTATTTTACCTGTTTAAAACATACAATTTAACTAAATTTTTAACTGTAGCTGTCACACTGAAGTGTGACAGTCTTTTCTGTGCATTTATACTGTTTTAAGTGCTTTTTTCTGCTTAAATTAAAAGAAATACAAAAACATACTATCTATACTGCTCATTTCACACCATTTCCTATACTAGAATAGTCCTGATCCCAGATCTGCTGGTTTCAAGACGTTGTTTGTTTTTCTGAGTGGTGCAGACCTTATTGTGCTGGTTGGAGGTCTTTGTGCTAATCAGTTTGAGTGCTGAACATCAGAGCTGCATATCTGCCAGAAGAGGAATGGTCTCCAGCTCTGAAATTTGCCTTATTTGTCATTTTGGGCTAATTCCTATCCGTTTCAAGTTTCTGAGTTAAAAACTTGTGGTTCTGTGGGTTTGCACTTGTTTTAGCTCAGAAGATCTTATTTGCACATCCTGCAGACTACTACAGCACCAAAAAGAAGGATAGACATTTTGCTGTTCTAAGTACTTTTTTGGCTTTCTGTTAACTGTTTTAAGCTAATCACACTTAAAAAAAAACATTGTTTACTGTCAGTTGCTATATTTCTGCTGCATTGTACTGTTAATTCATTTTTACTCTGTGTGCACTTGTTTGACCTGTTTAAACTTAAAATTTGACTGAATTTATACCTGTAGGTGTCACACTCAAGTGGGATAGCCTTTTCTGTGCATTTATACTGTTTTAAATGTTTTTTTTCTGCTTAAATAAAAAACAATACAAAACATTACTATCTGTACAGCCCGTTTACCACCCTTTCCTGTAATAGAATAGTCCAGATTCCAGATCTGCTGGTTTCAGGATGTTAGTTTGTGATTCTAAGTGGTCAAAACCTTGTTCTGCCAGTTGGAGGTGTTTCTGCTATTAGTAAGAGTGGTAAGCATTAGACCAACCTATCTGCTACAAGATGAGTAGTCTCCATCTCTGAACTTTTCCTTATTCGCTGTTTTGGGCTAATTCCTATCCCTTTCAAGTTTCTGAGTTAAAAACACATCCTTGAGTGGGTTTGCGCTTGTTTTAGCTCAGTAAATTTTGTTTGGGCATCCTGCAGAATACTACAGCACCAGAAACAGGAAGGAAAGACTTTTTGCTGTTTTAAGAATGTTTTTTGGCTTTCTTTTAACTGTTTTAAACTAATCACACTTTAAAAAGCCATTTTTACTCTCATTTGCTGTATTTCTGCTGCATTGAACTGTTAATTTGTTTTTACTGTGTGTGCACTTGTTTTACTTGTTTAAAACTTACATTTTAACTGAATTCATAACTGTGGGCATCACACTCAAGTGTGGCAGCCTTTTCTGTGGATTTATACTGTTTTAAATGTTTTTTTCTGCTTGAATTAATAATAAAAGCAAAAAATACAAAAAAATACTACTGTCCTGCTCATTTCAAGCCATTACCTATACTAGAATAGTCCAGTTCTGCTGGTTTCAGGAGTTTAATTTATGTTTCTTACTGGTCCAGACCTTGTTGTGCAAGTGGGAGGTCTTTCTGCTTATCAGTGAGAGTTGTTAGTATTAGAGCAACCTATATGCTGTAAGATGAGTAGTGTTGTTCTGCTCTGAAATTTACCTTATTGGCCATTTTGGGCTAATTCATATCCCTTTCATGTTTCTGAGTTAAAAACCTGCATTAGTGTGGGTTTGCACTTGTGTTAGCTCAGTCGATCTTGTTTGGGCATCCTGCAGACTACTACAGCACCAAAAACAAGAAGGAGAGATGTTTTGCTGTTCTAAGTATATTTTTTGGCCTTTTTTAAACTGTTTTAAACTAATCACATTTTAAAAAAGCCAAATTTATTGTTGTTTGCTGTATTTCTGCTGTATTGTAGTACTGTTAATTCATTTTTGCTGTGTGTGTACTTGTTTTACCTGTTTAAAACTTAAAATTTAACTGAATTTATAACTGTAGGCATCACACTCAAGGATGACAGTGTTTTCTGTGCATTTATACTGTTTTAAGTGTTTTTTTCTGCTTAAATTAAAAAAAAAATACAAAAAAATACTCTATATTCTGCTCATTTCCCACCATTTCCTATACTAGAGTAGTCCGGATCCAAGATCTGCTGGTTTCAGGACTTTAGTTAGTCTTTCTGTGTGGTCCAAATCTTGTTGTGCCAGTGGGAGGTCTTTCTGCTTGTCAGTGAAAGTAGTAAGCATTAGAGTGGCATATGTGCCGCAAGAGGAGTTGTCTCCAGCTCTGATATTTACCTTATTGGCCATTTTGGGCTAATTCCTATCCCTTTCAAGTTTCTGAGTTAAAAACATGTGTTAGCACATGTTTGCACTTGTTTTAGCTCAGTGTATCTTGTTTGGACATCCTGCAGACTACTACAGCACCAGAAACAAAAGGAGAGACTTTTTGCTCTTCTAAGTACATTTTTGGCTTTCTTTTAACTCTTTTAAACTAATCACACTTTAAAAAAGCAATTTTTTACTGTTGTTTGCTGTATTTCTGCTATATTGTACTGTTAATTCGTTTTTACTGTGTGTGCACTTGTTTTACCTGTTTAAAACTTAAATTTTAACTTAATTTATAACTGTAGGCATCACGATCAAGTTCAACAGCCTTTTCTCTGCATTTACACTGCTTTAAAATCTTTTTTTCTGCTTAAATTAAAATAAAACAAAAAAATACTATCTGTACTGCTCGTTTCCTACCATTTCCTATACTAGAATAGTACAGATCCCAGATCTGCTGGTTTCAGAACTTTGTTTTTCTGAGTGGTCCTGACCTTGTTGTGTCAGTGGGATTTCTTTCTGCTTATCAGTGTGAGGGGTGAACATTAAAGCAGCCTTTCTGCCACAATAGGAGTGGTCTCCAACTTAGAAATGTACCTTATTTGCCATTTTGGGCTAATTCCTATCCCTTTCAAGTTTCTGAGTTAAAAAAAAACATGTTTGCACAGGTTTGCACTTGTCTGAGCTCAGCGGGACTTATTTGGACATCCTGCAGACTACTACAGTACCAGAAACAAGAAGAAGAGACTTTTTCCTGTTCTAAATATGTTGTTGGCTTTCTTTTAACTGTTTAAAAATAATCACACTTTAAAAAAGCAGTTTTTTTCTGTCATTTTCTATATTTCTGCTGCATTGTACTGTTAGTTAATTTTTCCTGTGTGTGCACTTGTTTTACCAGTTTAAAACTTAAAGTTTAACTGAATTTATAACTGTAGGCATCACACTCAAGTGTGCCAACCTTTTCTGTGTATTTATACTGTTTTAAGTGTTTTTTTCTGCTTAAATTAAAAAATACAAAAAATACAAAAGAAACTCTCTATACTGCTCATTTCCCACCATTTCCTGTACTATAATAGTCCGGATCCCAGATCTGCTGGTTTCAGGACTTTAGTTTGTGTTTCTGTGTGTTCCAGACCTTGTTGTGCCAGTGGTAGGTCTTTCTGCTTGTCAGTGAGAGTGGTAAGCATTAGAGCGGCATATCTGCCACAAGAGGAGTGGTCTCCAGCTCTGAAATTTACCTTATTGGCCATTTTGTGCTTAATACTATTCCTTTCAAGTTTCTGAGTTAAAAACCCATGTTTGTGCAGGTTTGCACTTGTTTTAGCTCAGCGGATCTTGTTTGGGCATCCTGCAGACTACTACAGCACCAGAAAAAAAGGAGAGACTTTTTGCTGTTCTAATTACAGTTTTGGCTTTCTTTTAACTGTTTTAAACTAATTGCACTTTAAAAAGTCATGTTTTACTATTGTTTGCTGTATTTCTGTTGCATTGTACTGTTAATTCATTTTTACTGTATGTGCACTTGCTTGACCTGTTTAAAACTTAAAATTTAAATGGATTTATACCTGTAGGTGTCATACTCAAGTGTGACAGCCTTTTGTGTGCACTTATACTGTTTTAAGTGCTTTTTTCTGCTTAAATTAAAAAAAAAATACAAAAAATACTATCTGTACAACTCATTCCCCACCGCTTTCTGTAACAGTACAGCCCAGATTCCAGATCTGCTGGTTTCATGACTTTAATTTGTTTTTCTGAGTGGTCCAGAACTTGTTCTGCCAGTGGGAGGACTTTCTGTTTTTCAGTAAGAGTGTTTAACATTAGTGCAGCCTATCTGCTGCAAGAGGAGTAGTCTCCATCTTTTTCCTTATTCGTCGTTTTGGGCTAATTCCTATCCCTTTCAAGTTTCTGAGTTAAAAACCCATCCAGAAACAAAAATGATAGACTTTTTGCTGTTCTAAGAACGTTTTTGGCTTTCTTTAACTGTTTTAAACTAATCACACTTTAAATAAGCCATTTTTTTCTGTTATTTGCTGTATTTCTGCTGCATTGTACTGTCAATTTGTTTTTACTGTGTGTGCACTTGTTTTACCTGTTTAAAACTTAAAATTTAATGGAATTTATAACTGTAGGCATCACACTCAAGTGTGACATCCTTTTCTGTGCATTTATACTGTTTTAAGAGCTTTTTTCTGCTTAAATTAATAAAAAAAAATACTGTCTGTACTGCTTGTTTCCTGCCATTACCTATACTAGAATAGTCTGGATCCCAGAACTGCTGGTTTCAGGACTTTAGTTTGTGTTTCTGAGTGGTCCAGACATTGTTGTGTCAGTGGGAGGTCTTTCTGCTTATCAGTGAAAGTGGTAAGCATTAGAGCAGCCTATCTGCTGCAAGAGGAGTGGTGTTCTGCTCTGAAATTTACCTTATTCGCTGTTTTTTGCTAATTCCTATCCCTTTCAAGTTTCTGAGTTAAAAACCTGTGTTAGTGTGGGTTTGCACTTGTGTTAGCTCAGCAGATCTTGTTTCGGCATCCTGCAGACTACTACAGCACCAGAAACAAGAAGGAGAGATGTTTTGCTGTTCTATGTGTGTTTTTGGCTTTCTTTTAACTATTTTAAAATAATCACACTTAAAAAAGCCATTTCTACTGTCATTTGCTGTATTTCTGCTGTATTGTAGTACTGTTATTTCATTTTTACTGTGTGTGCATGTGTTTTACCTGTTTAAAACTTAAAATTTAGCTGAAGTTATAACTGTAGGCATCACACTCAATGGCGACAGCCTTTTCTGTGCTTTTGTTCTGTTTTAAAAGCTTTTTTTCTGCTTAAATTAAAACAAAACAAAAAAAAAATACAAAAAAAAAAAAAAAAAACTATCTGTACTGCTTGTTTCCTGCCATTTCCTATACTAGAACAGTATGGATCCCAGATCTGCTGGTTACAGGACTTTGTTTGTGTTTCTGAGTGGTCCAGACCTTGTTGTGCCAGTGGGAGGTCTTTGTGCTTATAGGTTCATAGGTTCATAGGTTCATACTAGACTATCTGCCCTAGGGCATTTATAAGCCTAGCCAGAGTGTGTTTGGCTTTCGCCACCCATTTTAAATTAATTTTGCTATGCCCTTTTTCGAGGTTAGTATACTGTGCCTCTGTCTAACAGTGACACAGAAGTGATACCTGGGGTAAACCTACGATCTCCCATCCACTCATCAAGATTCCTCTTGAAGAGAGTCAATGAGGGACTCTGCCTAACCTGGACTGGGATTTTATTCCAGAGTGAAGGGAGCCTCTGGGTTATGAATCTGTCCCTCCAGCATGTCCTATTTATTTCAGTGCTGAGGTTCAAGTCTCTCGAGCGTGTAGCTCGATGGGATTAGGATTTTCTGAGGTGCAGCATGTCCATTAATTCCGGGTTGGACATGGCTTTATACGTCAGGCACAGATAGCCTCTGAGCAGGCGGTATGCCACTGAGTAGAGCTGGAGTTTCTTTAACCGGGCAGCATATGGCATCTGTTTGAGCCCTTTGATCCTCTTGGTGAGGTACTTTTGGGGTCTTTCCAGTTGCTGCAGGTGTCTGGTAAGGTACATCCCAAAAGGGGCATTGTACTGAATTATTGGCCTGATGAGGGATGAGTAAAGAGGCACGATGACCTCCCCTGATCTAGATGTGAATCCCTTCATGATTAGGTGGGCTATATAAAATGTTTTTCTAACCACTTTGGCCACGTGGTTGTCAAATGAGAGATTGCTATCCACTTGGGTCCCCAGGTCCCTAATTACTTCTTCTGTACTTAATGGATTACCACCTATGTGGTAATTTGTGGGCACTTTGTTTTTGCCAAAGGGGATAACTATACACATTTTGGCATTTAGCTTGAGGCCATGGCTCTGGCACCAGTTGTCTGTTTCTATGAGGCCCTTTTGGAGGATGCTTGTGTCAGCTGGAGACTCGATTATGGTGCCCAGTTTGCAGTCATCTGTGAACTTGGTCAGCCACAGTACTTCCGTGTTTGCCTGTACCTCCGAGAAATATATACCGAACAAGAGAGGTCCCAGGACTGAGCCTTGTGGGACGCCACTTGTAACTGATTTGGAGTCTGACATGGCTCCAGCAATTCTAACCATGTGGGTTCTGTCCTTGAGCCAGTTTACAATCCATCTAGTGACATATGGGTTTATATTTAAGCTGGTATGCTTATCTATAATGCCTGAGTGGGGTATTATATTGATGGCTTTTGCAAGGTACAGGTAGGCTGTGTGGACCACCTTCCCCTCATCAATGGCCTTGGTGACTGTTTCAAAGAAATCGACCAGGTTTAAGAGGCAGGATCTGCCCTTAACAAAGCCGAACTGGGTAGGACCCAGTGTCTGTAGGTCCCCAATATCTTTATTTATGAGGTCCATGATGATCCTTTCCATAGCTTTGCAGACCAAGCTAGTCAGGCTTATGGGGCGATAGTTTCTAGGATCCGTTGAGGCACCACCTTTGTGGAGAGGGACCACTGTTGCTCTACGCCACTCTTTGGGTACATATCCTGTAGTAAGGCTGAGATTGAGCAGTAGTTTTATGTTTAGGTTTAGCTCTTCTTGGAGTTCATGTAGGACGCAGCCTACGACACCATCTGGTCCCATTGATGCTGTGTTTTTTGCTTTGGAGAGGGCGGCTCTTACCTGAGCATCTGAGATGTCAGGGGGGTAGCACTCTGCTGGGATAGATATTTGCCCTTTTGGTGGGGAGGGGGGGAGAAGTTTGCACTGAACCTGTCAGCTAGGATGTTGGCAATGTCTGTGGGTTTGGTGTATTTTTTGTCATTTTGGACTAATTCTGAGCATATCTGGGAATTCCCACCCAGGTTCCTAACATAACTAAAGAAAGCTTTGTGATTATCCTTAGTGTCCTGTGCAATTTTTCTCTCGAAGCTGCCCTTAGACGATTTTATGAGTGCCCGTAGTTTTTTGCTAACACTGATCAGAGATGCCTTCCCTTTTTGGGATTTTGCTCTATCATGTAGTAGATTCCTCCTTCTATTGTATAGTTTGTTTATGGCTGGGGTCCACCAGAGAGGACGTCTGCCTTTGGAGGATTTGGTCTTGGTTTTATTTGGGATTGCATGATCCATGCATTCCTGAAGGTGTTCATAGAATGCATTTATAAAGGATTCTGCGGTCTGGGTCGTATTTTCCACAGGCTCGGGGGCTTTGAAGGATTCCACCTCGGTTTTGAGGAGTGTGAAATTTGCTTTAGAGAAGTTTTTCACTGTGGTTTTCTGGGCAGGGGTTGGGGTCAGGATGTGAATATCCAGTGAGATTAGTTTATGGTCTGATCTTACCAGTGAGGGATACACTTCTGGACTGGAGCATAGAGTCCCCATGTTGGTGATGATCAGGTCCAGTATGTTTTCCCCTCTTGTGGGAGTGGTAGCAAGTTGTTCCATAGCATTTGAGTTTATAAATTCTAGGAACCTTTGGGCTAGGGTGTTGGAGCTAGAGTAATGCTCCCAGTCTATGTTTGGGTAGTTGAAGTCGCCCAATATAATGGTGTTTGGAGAGACCTTCATATTTTCCAGTGTTCTCAGGAAGGCCGAGTGGGGTTCCTGGGTTTGGGAGGGTGGTCTGTAGCAGGCTATAAACTGGAAGGCAGTTTTACTCACTGTTAGTTGCACATGGATAGTCTCTGATGCTTCGTGCTGTGCCACCAACCTGGAGGTGTGGGTATCTTTGACGAATATTGATACTCCCCTCCTTTTGTGGCTCGGTCCAAGTTTTGGGGCCGAAAAGCATGGTATGAGGTATAACCTGGTAGTGTTGGGGTGCTCTCGGGAGCCTTGAACCAGGTTTCTGTTACTGCACAGATATCGATGTTCTCCATGCTAAGGAGAGTTTCGAGTGTGTGCATCTTGAGGTTTAGACTTCTGGCGTTGAGTAGCATTATTCTTAGTTTCTTATCCCTTGTGATACCTATGGAGGTGGGTTTGTCTTTTTGGCCTTGCCTAAGAACGGCACTATGGGGGTAGCAAGAGCCTTTGCCAATATCTGAATGCCCAGGGGTGACAGGTGTAAGCCGTCCCTAGCGAAGCATCGTGGCTTGTCGAGCATGTCATCCCAGGCTGACAGGCATTGGATCCCCTTTGAATGACACCAATACTTAAGCCAATTGTTGAAATTGATCATCTTGTCTTCATATTGTGGCATCATTCTTGGTGAGGGTAAGATGCTACTCAAGGTCAGGGTCATACCGGCCTGGGCTACATGCTCAGAGAGCTCCTCTATGTCTCTTTTCATGTAGTCCAGGGAGGTACGTCTCAGGTCATTCACACCAGCATGGACAATGACTGAGTCATATTTGTACTTGCCTTGGAGTGACCTGAGTGCTTGTGTTATATGACGGATCCTAATGCCTGACAGGCAGATCACCATGACCTTCTCCTTGTTCAGTCTGGTGAGCAGGATGTCAGTGTGCCTGATGATAGAGTCACCTATTACAAGTGTATCAGGTGTGTTGTTTAGCCTTAAGGGCTGTGACTGTTCAACACACTGGCTTTGTGAGCTATGTGTTGCACATGTTTTGTTTTGGGGTAGCGGTTGCTTGGGTTTCTGCTTTGGAGGTCTCTGCTGCTTAGGCAGATTTTTATTTAGAGCCTCCAAGTATGTTTTTGTGTGTTTATGTGTTTGGTTTGCTGTCGTGGTAGGTCTATGTTAGACTGGAATTGTAGTGAGTGTGGTTTCCTTCTCCTCCTGACTGGTTATGCCAGTACTGAGTTCAGAGGGCTTAGCCTCCAGTTTGGCTATATGGTTGCATCTCTCACATGTGTTGGAATTTGTTGGGAGGAGGAGAGGGTTGTCTGTGTACATGAGGCAGTTGTAACATTGCCTCAAGATTCCCAGATTCACCAGCTGGACCGGAGAGGAGATTGACAACTGACCTTTGGACATGCTAGAATAGTATTGGGAATTCCTTTATAATTGAAAAAAAGGGCCAATGGGGAACAAGGTACTCAAGGGGAGTTTGTGAGGGTGTAGTGCTTTTAATTTTTAAGTGCTGACTTAGTGAGTAAGTGCCAGGTAACTTAAATGCAATGTGTTACAGGTAACTTAAATGCAAAAATGACAAACAGTAACTTTCTTCAAGTGAAACAAGGAAATAAGTACATTAAGCAATGCAGATATCACTAGGGATCCACAGAAGCGTGAAAAGCCGCGTTTTAGGTGGAATTAGTGTTTCAGGGAAATAACAAGCAAACAAACAACAAGCATACAAACAAAGCTAGATTCAGCAGGCCTGGATCTAGTCTATGCTACAGCAAACAAAGTAAGAAACAGTTCACATATGCAGGCACTATAAGCCTTTAACCAGAAATTCCCAGCTCAGAAGGGCAGAGTCCAGCCTCTCCTCCCACAAGAGTGCAGACCACAAACCTGCTTAATGTAAAATAACTGGCCTGAAGCCCAAGAGCTTAAACCAGAACTAATACACTTTTAGAATAACAGACACTGAGCCCTCAATCAGCAGTTCCTAACTTAGAAGGATGTAAGCTACCTGTCCTGCCACCACAGTGCAGGCCACAAACCTTCCTAATGTAAAACAACTGGTCTGAAGCCCAAGTGCTTAATCCAAAAGACTTAGAATGATAGCTACACTTTAATCAAGTTACTACCAAGCAGTACTAAATACAATGGAATACTTTAAAGAATGCCTGGATTAGTGCTCAAGTTATACAAAGCTAGATTCAGCAGGCCTGGATCTAGTCTATGCTACAGCAAACAAGGTGTACCAATTTCAGTAAGAAGCAGTTCAAATATGCAGGCACTATAAGCCTTTAACCAGAAATTCCCAGCTCAGAAGGGCAGAGTCCAGCCTCTCCTCCCACAAGAGTGCAGACCACGAACCCTCTTAATGTAAAATAACTGGCCTGAAGCCCAAGTGTTTAATCCAGAATTAATACACTTTTAGAATAACAGACACTGAGCCCTCAATCAGCAGTTCCCAACTTAGAAGGATGTAAGCTACCTGTCCTGCCACTACAGTGCAGACCACAAACCTTCTTAATGTAAAACAACTGGTCTGAAGCCCAAGTGCTTAAACTAAAAGGCTTAGAATGAGTTACACCAAGCACTAATGAATACAATTGAGTATTTTTAAGATGACGCAAAAGCAAATTAAAGTAGGAAGAAACACAAATACAGTAAAAGCAGATACATTTTTTTTTAAGTGGAAATAGAGGAAGGAAAGAGAGAAAGGAGTAGCAGAAACTAAGCTGATTTGCCTTCTCAAATGTTCTCCCTGTACTGGGTAGAATGAGGTAATGACACTAGACTGGGAGGAGGGTCCCAGATCAAATTTACACTAGGGCCGGGCAACTGCAAAGCCACCAACTATAAAAACACTATACCAACAGGAAGGGAGGGTGGGAAACAAACTGCAGAACTGTTTCTCACAGTTGAAAAGCAGCAGTGAGCCTTTAAATGAAAGTTTTAAACAGCTAAAGGAGCCTCTAGAAAAAAGAGTTTAACTGTAACAAGTTATCAGAAACAAACAACCCAACAGATGCTTAATAAAAGTGGATAATTTCCAGTTAATACCTCACACACAGTGAAACTAGCTAGAAAAATACACAGTACACAAAGTGCTATAAATAACAAAGAAATAAAGAACAAAATAAACAAAAAACAGGATACTTAATATTATATATTATAGCTCCAAGTTTCCTCAGTGTCTTTCCTTCGATCAGCTCAGTGTGAAAATGTGAGTGGTGAACATTAAAGCAGTCTTTCTGCCAGAAGAGGAGTGGTCTCCAGCTCTGAAATTTACCTTATTTGCCATTTTGGGCTAATTCCTATACTTTTCACATTTCTGAGTAAAAAACCTGTGTTTGCACAGGTTTGTGCTTGTTTGAGATCAGCGGGACATCTTTGGGCATCCTGCAGACTACTACAGTACCAGAAACAAGAAGGAGAGGCTTTTTCCTGTTCTAAGTATGTTTTTGGCTTTCTTTTAAGTGTTTTAAATTAATCGCACTTTACAAAAGTAGTTTTTTACTGTTGTTTGCTGTATTTCTGCTGCATTGTACTGTTAATTCATTTTTACTATGTGTGCACTTATTTTACCTGTTTAGAACTTAAAATTTAACTGAATTTATAACTGTTGGCAAAATTGGAGTGGTCTCCAGCTCTGAAATTTACCTTATAGGCCGTTTTGGGCTAATTCCTATCCCTTTCAAGCTTCTGAGTTAAAAAAACTGTGTTTCTGTGGGTTTGCACTTATTTTAGCTCAGCAGACCTTGTTTGGGAATCCTGCAGACTACTAGAGCACCACCAACAAGAAGGAGAGACGTTTTGCTGTTCTAACTACTTTTTGGGCTTTCCTTTAACTGTTTTAAGCTAATCACTCTTTAAAAAAGCTGTTGTTTACTGTCGTTTGCTGTATTTCTGCTGCATTGTACTGTTAATTCATTTTTACTATGTGTGCACTTGTTTTACCTGTTTAAAACTTAAAATTTAACTGAATGTATAACTGTAGGTGTCACACTCATGCAACAGCCTTTTATGTGCATTTATACTATTTTAAGTGCTTTATTTCTGTGTAAATTAAAACAAAATACAAAAAAATACTAAATGTACATCTCGTTTCCCACCCTTTCCTTTAATAGAATAGTCCAGATCCCAGATCTGCTGGTTTCAGGACTTTAGTTGATGTTTCTGAGTGGTCCAGACCTTGTTGTGCCAGTGGGAGGTCTTTCTACTTATCAGTGAGAGTAGTAGCATTAGAGCATATCCACAAGTCAAGCTCCACTTGAGCAACCTATACACGTGACTTCAACCTGGTCTGTGACATCAGTCGTCGGACTTGTTGACGGGACAGATTTGTGTCCCAGAGACTTCCTCATCTGTGGAATAGACTCCCTTTCCTCATTATCCCTTTTGAAGCACAACCTGGATAACTGGATGGGAAACAGAAAATACACCCCTTGGATTCCACCTGTGTCCCTGCTGGACAGGGGCTTTAGGTGCTGATTTTTCTAAACATGGGCTAAACTCTTGGCTAGGCTTATAAGGGCCTCGGGCCAATAGCCTAGTAACGGCCTATGATAAAATACTAAATGCAAATTTCAATCAGCAAAAAACACAGATGTGTTAAAAAGTTGTTATTCCTATTAAGAAGCTGTTACTCCTGTTTCATGGAATTCAGTGCTATGCTACCTCTCAACCGTACAGATTTTTGCCTCATATTTTGGTCTGTTTTTCTTCAAATTGTGGTATTCTGGCAAATCATTGAGGTTTGATGTCAGAAAATAATGACAGACATTTGAGCTTCAGACTTCATATCCTTCAGAAAATTCATGCTAATGCAAAACGTCATTCTATCAACTTTCTAAGTTTGTAAGAGCAATATATAAAAAGTGTCTCTATTTTTGGGCCTTTGTCCTCCCATTATGTATGGCTTTGCCAGTCAGATTCAAATATGGCTTATTGCCATTTTTAAGTCATGTTGTTCTCGCACTGTAATCCTGTTGATTCCAATACAGAATTCAAGGGCAAGCAGAAACAGGTTGTCCTTTGCAGCTTGACTACACAACAGTGAGTGTTCATAATGCCAAAAGTTGGATTTTTAAAGCCACATGCTCTGCTATCCTGAGTTACAGTGATCCTAGAGTTGCTGTTAACAGATACTGAGGATTTGGAGGCAAAGTGGTATAACTAGAGTGCTAGAAGTGAAAAGCTAGTGTAAAAATATTGTAAATCTTGGCACTCAAAAGTTATGAAGCATTCCCACAGAAGCTAATATCTGAAATGTCTTGATAAGTGGGATGATGGCATTCAACTTGCTCTGTCCAGTACATGTACTCAGTTTGGGGCATTCTGCCAGGAAACAGTGGTTACAGCCTTCCTGTTGATGCAGTAATATCATGCCATGCGCGCACCTAAGTTCCATATTGCACTTATAAAATCAACATCTGTGTTTTTTGCTGATTGAAATTTGCATTTAGTATTTTATGTATGATATTATAAGTTTTGTAGGGCATTTCAGTGCTAAATATGTTTAGCACCCATTTCAAATAATTGATTCATGTGAAGGGATAACATTTTTAAATTGTGTGGAATTGTAGTACAGCATTTTCTGTCATTTATGAGACCTTTCTGTTAACTATTATGTGCTATTATGCAATTTCGTAAATTTTGTTTCTGAACAGGTGCCGGCTCTATATATCACCCCAGTAGCAATACACCATTGACTGTTAACATTCTGAGTTAGTAAGCATTTTTGATATAGCCTGTAATCATGATAAATTCATTCATTTTCAGTTTATCACTCAGTTTGGTTGTATGATGTCCCATTAACAGTAGGTTTAGGAGTAATGGGATCATTCCTGCTGTAAAAAATCACATATATGATTTGAAATTAAGAAACAACTAAACCTTAAACTCCTAGTTAGATATTTTCAGCAGTTGGACATCCATGATATTATCCTTTCTCTCAGGACTCTTCTTCAGTAACTTCTCTACCTGCAGACAATTGGCCCAGTCATACTGAGGGCACCAAAGCAACACATTCCAGGGCTCATTTGCCCCTGCTCAGGAATCCTGGTTGGCCCTCCTTTCCACTGTCATAGCTAAAGGGAGGTAGAGGACTAGCATCATCATCCTGTGAAATGGCTTATCCTCTGCCTCTGGGACCCAAGTAACAGCTCCATGGATGTCTGCAATCTCTATCTCTTGACAAGAAGCATGTCTCCATATGCCAAATTTTCCCTCTGCTACATTGTGCAAAAACAATAGTGACAGAGTGGGCTCTGCAGGTTCAAACTCCACCAGGTGATCACCCAGGTACTTCCACTAGATGGCAGCCCTGTGGTGAGTCAAAGTCACCTTACTCCCTCTCTCCCTCCCATTGTTAGTGCAAGATGGGTTAACTGGTCATGGCCACTACCACAATCCTCTCTGGCACTCTCCTACAGGCACTCAAGCATCTGTTCAATCTCAGGTCACCTGGGCCAAATTTAGAGGTTCATCTCTTGTTAACCCTGAGCCTCTTTGTGTGGTTGCAGTCTTGCACCTTGGCAGCTAGTTATAGACCAAAGATAAAACAGAATTCAGCCACAAAAAAATTCCACGAAGGATTCAACCACTCCAAATCTCAAAATCCACAAGTAAAATTTATTGTGAGCACTTTCGTTCACATTCAGTAAATTAACTTCTTCAGAAATTTTAAAACAACAAAACCAAGTCTTAAATACCCCAAAGTATTATGCCAGAATTCACCATACATATTTCTTTGTTCAGTTTTGGTGCAACAACCCAGAATATAAAAACACATGCAGTATCGCTTTGCCCACCATCATTTTCTTAAGATAGATTAGCTCATACAGAGTCAGATTTAGATGTTTGTTTAGACAACATAAACTCTCTCTCTGTTTTCACTTGCTGCCACTGTTCCAAACATTGCCTCAATATACTACATTTATTTGCAGGCTTTTTTCTCCTGGTGTTTTGAGATGACAGTTTTGACACCACTAGCCACAACTAAGTCACTCAATGGGTGAGATAAAAAAAGTTAAACGGCCATAAGATTATAGTATAAAATGGAAACAACTGAATGGTGTGCAGTGCTGGTAAAGAAAACAACTTACATGTGTTTTCAGCGGCACTGATAATCTATGCTCTTTCTCTGTAGCAGCAATGGCAGTCAAAGTTGAGAAGGAACTCATGAGTAAATTGTTTGACCACCACAGATAAACAGCTGAAGCTATGCTGTCAGTAGTAACGTGATGAGGTGAAGGGAACTCATTGGTCACTTTGCAGCTTACTGCAGTCTGCAGCTTTTCAGGTACTTTTTTTAAAATACAGGCAGGCAAACTGATAATAGTTTGGCTTACTATCTATAAAGAAATTTCAGCAATAACAGCACTGCCCATATCAGCATTTCAGATATGTTTTATTTATGTTTTAATTACAGTCATCACTGGGGGTAGGTTGTAAATATCAAGTTGAGCTGCATTACTAAAGCCATTAGTTCTACCACCTCTTGATGATTGCAAACTGCAGATGATCACCTGAAGTGGCTATCTATTTAGGGCAAGCTGTGCCTAAAAGCAAAGTGAAATAACTTTGCAAATATTTGTCAAGGGCTAGGAACAGTATGTATGTGAAAAAAAATGAGTTCAAATACATTAATGTGGTCACTGTTTCTATTGTTTTCCTCATACAACTGAGAAGTATATCAATGAAGTATCTATTGTACAGGGATATGAATGAAGGGTTAAGCTGTCTGTGAAAGCACTTGTCAATGATTATATGATAGAGATTGTCAGTTGGACACTATAGATGGAACACCAATTTGAATGCTTTACTGTAGTCAATACTTATTTCAATTACATTGCCATACAACCAGAGAAAATGTGTAATCACAAGTGTATCTTTTTTCAGTGTAGGATTAGAATATATACAGTTACATTATCACTGGTTAATGGTTTAATATAGCTTGTCAGGGGGCAGCACGTGTCTACAAACAACAGTTTGGTATACATTACTGTAGCCATTATACGTTCATAGGTTTATACTGAACTAATGACCTTTACAAGCCTAGCAGTGCAGCCCAACTCAGTTTCTTGGATGTTTATATGGTAGGGATGCTAGTAAATAGGTAACTAAGGGTTATGTGGGGTGCAGGGTGTTAGTTGAGGATTAATTTTCTTACTTTTGACGAGTGTCTGTCATAGACATGGGGTCCAACCTGGGGGTGAATTTGTAATTTCCCATCCAATGATCAAGGTCTTTTCTGATTAGGGTCCAGGATGAACTCTGCTTCATGTAGATGGGGAGCTTATTCCATTGTGCAGGGATCCATTGAGACACATATTGGTTCCTCCAGCAAGTGCTATTTATGTCATAGACAAAGTTCAGATCCTTGGACCTAGTGTTTCTAGTGCTCCTTTGTCTTGGGTATATGTAAGAAATCCATCAGAGCTAGAGTTGAAGATGCCTTAGTGCAGGCATAGATCATCTCTCAGTAACATATATGAGAGTGGGTACAGAGCTATGACCTTAAGGTGATCTGTATATGACAGGCTATCCATACTCTGAATTCTTCTGGTGTGGAACCTTTGAGAGAGTTCCAACTATTGCAAGCACCTAGTTAGGGACATGCAAAAGGGGGCATTGCACTTCCTTAGACCTAGATGCCATACCATTGCTTATGAGTTGGACAGCATAGAAATATTTTATTATTATCTTGGCTGTTTTGGTTGAATGTCAGATTGCTGTCTACTTATGTTCCCAAAATCCTAATTTTAAGGCGAACTGTTAGTGTTTTATTGATGTAGTAATTAGCTTGGGTGGATGATTTTCCAAAAGCCACTATAATGATTTTCTTTGCACTGAGTTTTAATCCGTGGCTTTCACACCAGTCATTTGTTTGTGTTTGACCCTCTTGCATGTTGTTGTTGTCATGGAGGAATGTATGATTTCTGCCAATTTACAGTCATTTTCAAATTTGATGAGCCAGAGGGCTTTGACATTAGCCTTAAATTCCAAGAAGTTGATGCCAAACATGGGCAAACACAACAAGGAGCCCTGGGGGACTCCGCTGGTAACCAGTCTCTTGGTAGAGGTGGTCTCACCAATCCTGAAGTCTTGGGTCCATCTCTAAGAAGCAGGCAATCCACTGAGTTATGCAGAGATTTATGCCTAGTTCTGTGAGTTGTCAAGTATACCTGAGTGGTGTATTATATCAAACATCTCAGCCAGGTCAAGATACGTGGTATGCACTGTTTTCCCCTCATCCACAGCACTGGCAACCCTCTCAAAGAAGTCTACCAGGTTATGTAGGCAAGACCTTTCCTTAACAAAGACAAAATGGGATGGACCCAGTGTCTGTAGGTTGCCAGTGTCCTTATTGTTCATTTACATGATAATTCATTCTATGGCTTTGTATATTAGAATTGTCAGACTGATGAGTCTGTAGTTCCTGGAGTCAGTTGATAGTCAACTCTTATGAAAAAGGATGACTGTTGCAGTCCTTTATTCACCTGGTACATAATCTGTTTTGAGGCTGCAGCTGAAGAGGATCTCAAGTGGTCCTGTTATGTCATGATTTAGGCAATTTAGGAGGAAACAAACAACACTGTCTGGGCCTTTGAATCAGTGCTTTTGATGGTAGACAGCAGCTCCAAAACGTGCTCCATACTGACAGCTTGGGTGGGTATGCTAGGAAGGATTTCATGTGGATAATGTGGGGGGGGGGGTGAATTTAAAGCAAAATTTTTAGGCCAGTAGATTTGCTATGTCACCCTTATCAGTAAAGTGTGTGCCATTTATCACAAGTTCTACACACTGCTGAGTATTACCTTTAGGGCTCCTAACATAGCTGAAGAAGGCATTTTGATTGTCCTTAGCCTAGGAAACTATCCAAACCTCATAATTAGCCTTGTTGGACTGTATTATACATCATAGTTTCTTGTTTAGTTGAATCAGAATGCTATTGTCTCTATGAGAGTTGCTCCTTCTGATTATGGCCATGACTTTTTTCCTTTGGCCATGATTTTTTTTATTTTGTTATATACCCTATTAAGGTAAGAATTCTACTGTTGTAGTTTGTTTTTGGTGTTAGATCTGAGCTGACTTCTGTAGGTACAATAATGTCAATGCAGCCATTTATGTTTGTACAGTGTTTCTGTAAATAATTCTGCATAGCTAGCTGTGTTCGTGGGGTTTGAGTGAGCTGTGAATTTTGAAAAGCCGTTGGGTAATAGGATGTATTTTGCTTTAGTACAGATCCTAACTGTTATGAATTTTGTTGGGTTTTCCAGGTTGACATTTTTTTTTCAAGGGAAACAGCTTTCTCGTCCAACTTCATAAGTTAGGACATGACATGGGTGCATGGAGTGCCACCAGAAACTAAGACAATTATTAAAATTAGCCATTTTCTATTCATACCGTGGAATTATCCATGGTGAAGGTAGAATACTGCTTAGTGCAAGGCGCATACCTGTCTGTGACACATATTCAGAGATATTCATAATGTTTATTTTCATATAGTCCAGTGAGGTATGCCTCTAGTCATTTACATCCACATCGACCATGATAGAATCACATTGGTACCTGTGGTGCAGTGACTTCAGTGCATGCATGATATTGTAGCTCCTACCTCCAGATAGGCAACTAATCATTATCTTCTCCTTTTCCAGACTGTCTAGAGGAGTATGTGTGTGTCATACAATAGAATCTCCTATGACAACAGTACTAGCACAAATCTTTGCTTGCCTTATGGTGTTTGTTCCTGGGAGATAATTGGGACTCGGCTTTTGTGTGGTGTTAGATATTGCCTTTGTTGTGTGCTTTTGTAGTTGTTGAAGGTAGGTATGGCAGTTTGGCTTTCACTTATTTCATTTTCCTCAACAATCAAACCTGAGAGGTGTGCACAAAAGATAGCAATCTTTTAGAGGCAGGGTTGAGCAGCTAAGTTGTCTGTGAAAGGAAACATCAGTGATTATGAATATGGTCAGTGTTACAGTATAGACTGAACAGCAAGTTAAATATATATTACTGAAGTCAATTTCATATATCTTGCAATCCATTAGACAAGGTGTACTTATAAGATGGATTTCTTTTGGTGGGAAGAAACTGTAAGTATAGTATTACATGATTATTGCTTGATATGACTTGTCTGAAGGGTAGTATATCTGTCTGGCAGCCACATGGTGAAACACATTACTGTGCTGATTATTTCCTTTACCTGCCACAAAAGCAAACCTAAGAGGTGTACATAAGCTGTGACAATCTTTTAGGTTAGGGTTAAAGAGGCACGTTATTTGTGAAAGCACACATAAATATGAATGATTTGATGTGGATTATCAGAGAGGCAGAAGCAATTTAAAATATGTTACTTTGGTCATCATTTTTTTCATTTACATCAAACTCCAACCTTAAAGCAGGTATAATCAGAAGACAGTGACTTTTAGGGAGTGGAGACTAGGAGTTATGTTGATACATGATCATTGCTGAATGATTCACTATAACCAGTCAGTAAGGAAATACACAACCAAATATATTTAAAATACATAAACCAAAAAACTGAACTGCATTATTGTGATCCTTACTTTCTTCTGTTTCTATACAATCAGACATCGGAGGTACACACAGACTGTGGCTGTTTCTTTGTGGTTGTGATAGACATGCATGCTACTAGAGAATTCTGTGGGCAGTTACTTGTGTTAATGATTTTGTGTTGCTGGGGATAAATATGTGTCTGGGTTGCAAGGTAAAATACATTATTTTGGTAATTATTTGTTTTTATTTTAAAATCAACCAAACCTGAGAGGTTTACACAAAGGGTGACAGTCAGTCTTTTGGTGACAGGGTCAAAGAGGCATTGTGCCTGTAAAAATGAAGGCTGCTTCATGATCACCGCTGAATGATTTGATATGATTACCATTTAAAATACAATATTCTAGTTATTGCTTAGTTCACCTTCCTCACATCAAACCTACATGAGTGTTCAAATAATGACAGTCATTTGGGGCCAGGGTTGAGGAGGAACGGTGTTAATGAAAGCACAGGTCAGTTACATGGTAAGTGTTGAATGGCTTCATATGGCTTGTCAAGTGAGTAATACAAACATCTATAATCAATCAATTGAATTCCATCATTTTGGGTATTATTTCTTTCTTCCTTTCTTTAATTATTTATTTCAGTTTCCTCACAATTCAAATCATGAGGATTAGATGGTGTCTAACTATTAAAGGTAGAGGTCAAAAGGCAAGCAAGACTGTAAGATTGTTAAAGAGCTATACAGACATGTGACTATCCACCTCTATCCTAGACATTCCTTGAAAGAACTCATATTGTCTGTTTATTTGAAATGCATAGAATGGTGAATTGATTATCTACTTCCAGCACCCCAGTCAAACTACATGTGCATAAAAATGAAAATAATTTGAGTTGATTACATTTACATTCCAGAATATTCCACAGTTTTCTAGACTGCATCTCACATCTGTTGACCTGCCTTTCAGCCTGTGATACACATTCTGCTAGATTCTGGATCAACTATTGCTGATGGCAGGCATATTGCCTTTGTAAGTTTGGGTTTATATATATATATATATATATATATATATATATATATATATATATATATATATATATATAATATTGAGCAGAAAACTTTCCACTGCATGTATATTTGTGTGTGTTGGGTGTGTGTGTGTGTGTGTGTGTGTGTGTGTAGTGCAAACTATGTTTAATTTGTTTCACAATCGTGACTTCTGTTTTATTTTATTTTTTTTTTTTTTTTCTAATCAATAAGCACAAAGGCCATGTAGACAAACTGCTTAGTAAACACTACAAGAAATAAACATAAATGTTTCTCACCCTTTGATCTGGATGTTATTTGAGATATTTATTTTTAGTCATCCTATTTTTTATGGACGTCAGACATATTTCTAAGCCCTGTGTATGACCAAACGATCCACTTATGATGTGGTATTGACAAGCATGTCTTCATTTAGTGAAGTTTGGCTTTAGTGGCCTGAAGACACCAGTAAAGATTTAAAAAACTAAAAGTCACGAGCATTCAGTAGCCATATAGCTGAAACACAAGGAAATAGTTGTGTGAAGATATATGATTTTTTGGGGAATATTAATGATATAAACATTATAGATCTGAATATGATAAGGAATGGATATTATAAGACCCAGAAGAAAGAATATGTGAGAATGGTAAATAAGAGTTTATTTTATGTAATATTGGTTATTTGGAATGAAAGACTGAATGAAGTTTTATGTAATGGGAATTGGAGTTTGGCAGATATATTGTAAAAAAAAATAGATTGTGGTTGTGGAAGGCGTGAGGGTCAGTTATGGAAGAATAACAATGAGGATGCTATAAGAAAAATGATAAATAGTAAACAATCGAAATGTGCATATATTTGCTCTAAATATGTACATTTTGAAAACATGTAAATATGTAAACAACTCCTTTTCATAGGGGCTATGGGATGTTTTTCATCAACCTAAGGTACCACCAATTCATCTGAAGTTGATTGTGTTGAGTACTACATGTAAGCTTAGTACTCTCTTCATATGTCAAGCAATGTATGTATACTCATGTGTAGAGCATGTGGGGCAAACATTACAAAGCATATATGCAAGACGATTGGACAACAATTTATGGTGGACATAAGGTACGTATGTATCTGCGTGATATAATATGGCCCACTATCTATCTATATTTCTATCTATCTATCTGATTATCGACCAGTCTATCTATCTATCTATCTATCTATCTATCTATCTATCTATCTATCTATCTATCTATCTATCTATTTTGGTATGTGTGTGCTGTGTGTGTATATGACAGTAATGTGATGTCACATAGCAAAATGCGAGAGGCAATCATCAGTAAAATGCTTTAATCAGGTGATGGCTTATCATATATATGTATAGTGCTTTCCTTTACGTTACTGAGAACATATGTTAGACATGTCACCAGTTTATACTACTGCGGTATGGTGTGGCATACATTACTATTATATGCCATTCTACATATGCCAGAAGACTTTGTGTATGCTACCTTATTACAGTCCATACACTGTGCCATCAATTGGACATACACACAGTATGAGTAGGAAATATGTCACAATAGCTGCTAAGCATCAGTAACTTTCACAATCATGAGATTAGATACTTATCATTCTGATGCCTAACCATATGATGATTTAGTAGATGCTCACCCTCAACCACAGCTAGAACCCAGTCTTCATTGTGGAACTCTCATGCAACCTTGATAGTTAGTACACAAGGGTCATGGAATGGCATAATAGTTAAGGTGTTTACCTCACAGAAAAAGGTGTTGAGTCTGGCTGTCACATTTGAAGGAGACTGCCTAGGCTTAAAATGACCCAGAAGGGTAGCTAACCTAGTACTTACCAATCAGCATCGCAATATTCTTCTATGACCAATTAAGGGCTGTCACCCCAGCAAGTGTTTTACAACTAGCCATGTTTTCATTGAAGTGTAAGCAAAATATCAGCAAGAGCAGACAGATGTCATACTGTTTTAAGAATCATACTTGAACATTGCATATTCCATAAATGAACATTCCTGTGATGAAAATGCTGATGTCCTATATCACATACAGAGGAGTTCCACTACTTACAATATTTTCTCTCTCTCTAAAAAGTCTTCCTTCAGAGATATGCTCAACCCTAATAATTTACTGATGCCCATCATATACAGTAGTACAGATTAACACGGTAGATGGAATTGGGCAAAGTGCACCATCAAAAATGGTGGCAGTCTATGCTGCGACTTGTTAATACACAGAGTGATCTGGGTGCAGTGGGATTCTTCAGCATACCATGCTTATTAATCCTCATTACTGATGTTAAAAATAAGGTACTATGTTTCACAATGAAATGATGCCAGTTTTATGCAAATTTGACAGAGATGGCTTAAGAGGACAGAGAAAGAGTTCATAGATTTGTAGATTAGTACTAGACTATCTGCCCTTGTGGGCCATTTTAAGCCTAGCCAAGTACACAATGTAAGAATCAAACCCTACCCATTGTGTCTGTAATGTAAGCACCTTCACTATTATACTAATCTCCCACCCATGAGACAAGCAACAAAGTTTTGTTTAATTTCAGCTGTCCATTATACACAGCGGCATATGTGTATAACATTTAATGGCTGTTTTGTATGTCATACAAATAACACTACAACAGGATATACCAATTGTGTGTTTATTATTATAGGTGGATTCATACAATTCTGAATGTTTTGCTTCCATAAGTGTCCACTAGTGTACTATTTAAGACCCACACATAAGTAGCTATTTTATATTTCAATAAATAAATAAATAACAGTTCCAGTTTGTTGCTTTGTAGCTTTTATTTGGCCTGTTTTTGCAAATTAACTCTCAAGGGGAAAAGAGTTTCAGCTATACTATACAGGTAAGTATTAGTTTGTCTTATGGATCATGTGCACATTTGATTATGTCATACCATCATATTAATTTTGCTTTCACAAATGTCCTCAAGTGTAGTGTTACAGTCATATATACCCACTTATTTTATTATTTCAACAAAAAGTTTATTGTAATTTTTTTTCAGTACTTTTGGTTTTGTCTCTCTTTGGAGACTACCTCTCATAAAGGAACAGTATTTCAGCCATAGCATCAGTGTATGCTGCAGTTTTGTAAGAGGAGATCTTAGGACAAAAATGCAGAATACAATAACAACTCATGACATAATGCTATGCTTGCTTCAGATTGTAGGACCGCGCTTCTTATAAATTCATAGGTTCATAGGTACACAGATAAGTACTAGGCTTGCTTCCCTTTCTGGCAGAAGCAATACTACTTAATAGTAAATTAAAATTTAATATTTATTATTTGTTAATATTTATTATAGTACTATACAAAAGTAGCATGCTGTTCATAGGCAGAGGGGGAGACCCCGCATGAAGCACCCTTATCTGGGACAATTTTTCTGGTGTGTGAATGCCGTTGGGAGTCATGGCTGTACTCTGAATGTGTGTCAAATTGCCAGCCACACCTAGGCTGGAGCATGATAGCCTCATGGTTAGGGCTACCACTTACATTTGGGAAGCCACAGGTAGTGGTCCACCTCCATACTTTCTAACAGTGAAAGATGAGCTTTTGGTCTCCCTTAATATTCAAGAGGGAGACAAACAGATGCCAGGTTGTGACACTGAATTTGTTGCGTGTCCACAGTGAAGAATGCGATTCACTCTTTGTAGTATATTACATTCTAATTACCATAGTCATATTGCCATATTAAACATGATGTGCAACAAATGATATTACAGGAAGGTTGCCAATGGGTGAGTTAAATGCCACTAGACTAGGTGTGTGTTAAATACTTGGGTTTCTTTACTGTGAACGGGTGGATCCTCCTTATTACTTTGCTAGATTGAGTACTTTTAGGTCCCTCACATGCCATGGTTCCTGAACATAACCACGGAAGTGTTTGTGAATGTATCACATGTAAGTGTGTGTGCATGTTTATACAGCTGTGCCTATGCCTATATCTATATCCATATCTATATCTATATCTATATCTATATCTATATCTATATCTATACTTGTATCTATTTCTATACTTGTATCTATATCTATATCTATATCTATATGCTTTATCATTCATCATTTCCGCCATTGTCATCTGGTACTCAGTTTATTAAAAATAATCATGATTGTTTTCCTAGAGGTTTTGATATCATTGCTGGTGATATCAATGTCCCCGGCATAAACTGGACAAGTCCCCAAAACAGCTCTAGGCTAACAAATGAGATCATAGAAGCTAGTTTTATATCTAAATACAATCATGAAGTTAATGAGTCTACAAGATTAAGTAACATTTTGAATGCTATTTATATAAGTAATACACTCTAGGTATCCTCATAGCCTGTTAAACCTGGTATAGGGCAGTCTGACCACAACTGCATTACCTGCATGATTGTGTCTGATATCAGTGAGCCTGATTATGAGGTAATTGCCTATAAAAGGTATTATAGTGCTGATTACAATGCAATTAAGAATTAAATAAGACAATCAAGGTGGAGGGATATAATGGATAGCATGACAAAGAGGATGACAGAGTGGATAGCATTGTTACTTCACAGCAAGATGTTTCCTGGTTCAATTCTTGGCCAGGATGCCTTCTGTGCAGAGTCTGCATGTCCTCCCTGTGTTCGCATGGATTTTCTCCAAGTGCATTACTGTCCTCAAACATTCCAAAGACATGCAGTAAGTGGATTGTACACTCTAAATTGGCTATAGCTATGAGTGTTCATGTGAGTGTGTGGTGTGGAAGAACTACTGCAGCAGGCTAGCCACTCGGCAGTGTGAACCTTAGCTCTAGATGATAGTCACTATTGAAGTGATTCCCCAACGCCAAGTGCAAACATGGAGAAAAGGGGTTATGAGTGAATAGCTTTATAAATACTTTAATTTTCGTACATGTCATCTGTTGGTATGTTCCAGGATAGAATAAGTAAAATGTTCAGAACAGTGAATAGTAAGGTATGATTGAACTAAAATGGCTATGAGAAACCGCTGTTGTCATTTCACCAACACTCCCAAGTATAAAGGACAGAATTAAATATTTCAAGTCTAGTTGAGTCTTTAGAAGACTTATAAGGAAGATTAGCAATTAGTATGAAAAAGGGATATCAAAGAATTCTGCATATATTTTTTTCAAGCCTTTTAGGAGTAGCAGGAAAGGCACTGTTTCTAGTTATTTCTTGAAAATGAATGAGTATATTGTTACTGAACCTATTAATTATTTGTAAAAAAGCATTTTTGGTTGTGACTCATCTAAGTTCACTGAAAGTGACAGCTGCATCTTATACTATTAATGTTTCTCTTTGCTGTCCTACTAATAATGTTGATTCAATAAAACAAATCTTTGGATGCTGATAAGACAAATTCTTCAGCTGGCTTAGATGGGCTGAATGGTGTATTTTTAAAGAATATTAATGACAATCTTGTAGACTATCCATGAGTTCTGTATTTTTATGGAATATTAATGACAATCTATTAGACTGCCAGTGAGTTCTGTTTCCAGAATCATTATAACACAGCTGTGCTCCAGACCAGTGGTCTGTTTTCCCAACAGGCAAGGAGGAGTGACTATTGATGGCTGTAGACCAATCAGACTCACTTGCATTTTGATAATAAAACAACACTTTAAATAGCAATCTATTTTAATGACACAAAAACAGTAAGTGCTTTCATTTTCAAGATGTACACTGTGTCAACTTCATCATCATCAACCACCCCCGTCAGCTGTCATCATCTTTCCATTCAATGCCACTCTCTTGCCTTCTTCAACACTCATGCCTAACCATTGCAGATGTTCTCACACACAATCCCTGCACCTCTTTGATGGATGCCCTTGTTTTTCCTTTTGCCTTTTTCTTGTCTGTCCTAAAACTTCTTAAACAGATTCTCTTCTGCTTTTATGTGACTAGACAACTGTAATCTTTTCTCTTTGACCTTGTCTGTAGTTGGAGCTAGATTGGCTTCTGTTCATTATCTGTCCCACAGTGTACATATTACCACCAATCTCAATCATTTCATCTCCAAAACCCCTACCTTCCTCAACTGCTTTGCCTTTACTGCCCAGGTTTCTGTACCATGCAGTGGTATTGGTCACTCCACTGTTTTGTGCACCTTACCTTTCAGCTTCTTTGGCATTCTTCTTTCATATAGCATATTTCTCCATAAATAAGACCTAACCAGAGAATAAGGCCTAGCATGGTTTTCCAAGGTGGTCATGATATAAGCCCTACCTGAAAAATAAGCCCTAGTTAAGATTGTCAGCAACACATGACGGACATGTTGAATTATAAAATAATAATATTATTGACACCTGTTGATTGAAGTTATCGTTCTCTGCTCGCCATTTTCAGACCATTCAGACACCCAACTTCTTCTCTTTGCAGAAAGTCATAAAGTTCTTTCCCTGGGTGTCCTCCATAATTCTTACTGTAACCCTAATCCTCAGTCACACTTGATGCTTGAGATCCTTGGCTCATAAACACTGGCAAGTATACTTTGATTGGTCAAAGTACAGACAATGTATGTAAAACATGCACACTTGATAACAAACTGGTGTGGTTGTGTCTTCTTAACTGTCACCGTTTTTGTTGTCATTCCTGTCTTGTAAGTCTTCAATTACCTGCCCCCCAGACAAGATGAATGCAAAAAGAAAGAGCTATTCCATTGAGTACAAGAAAGGAATCATGGAGGACTCCCGGGGAAAGAATCTGATGGCTTTCTGCAAAGAGAAGAAGATGGATCTCCAAATGGTCTGAAAATGGTGAGCTGAGTATGATAACCTCAGTCAACAGGTGGATGAGGGAAGTGCTAAGAGGTGCAAGTGTGGATCAGTTCGGCAACCATTATTTCCTGAGCTGAAAGACATCATCTGTGAATGGATTGCTAACAGGAGAGCAAAGGTTTTGGTTGTGTGCAGGGCTGATATTCAAGCATTTTCCCTTGCGATGGCACCACAGTTAGAAATATCCCCAGAAGAATTCAAAGCATCACAACACTGGCTGGATGGCTTCCTTCAGTGATATGAACTGTCTCTAAGAAGATCAACAACACTGTTCAAGCTGGAAGATACTGAAGTTATTAAACGTCCACTTGTATTCAAGTCCTTTTTTTGATGGCATCGACTTTTTAACATGCCAACTCTCCAACATGATTGCTATGGATGAAACTGCAGAGTTTATGGGCCAAGTATCTCAAAGAACAATTGATCAGAGGAGTGCTTGGATTTACATTCCCTCCACTGGTAATGAAAGTGCATGTGTTACCTGTATTTTAGCAATTCATCTAGATGGAAAGAAAACCCCACCTCTAATCATTAATAAGGGAAAGAAAGATAAGATTGAACGTGTTTCAGGCATTTACATTCTTGAAACTGAAAAAGCTTGGTGTACACAAGCAATTATAAGGAAGTGGGTCGATGTAATGCTGCCACTTGTTTTGCGCAGTGGCAAAAGAGGTTTGCTAGCCTGGGATTCAGCCAGCACTCACCGTGCTAAAGACATGAAGAACTTCCTTGAACAGAGAAGAATAGATCAAATAATGATTCCCGCAGGAATGCCTATCTCCAGACTCTTGATATTGCAATAAACAAAGCATTCATGGACCATTTGTGCATGGAACTCAATGACTAAATTGAAAATAGAATGGAGAGAAATCAGTGTGGAAACTTTGTGAACCCTAGCCTACAAGAGGTCGTGACTTGGGTGAAGAATTCATGGGATAAAATCATTGAAATCTGTGTTGCCAATGCACTACATGCAGGCTACATGGACAAGCAGTGCTCATTTAAGGAGACCTCTATTTCTAGGCATGATAGATTGGAGCCAATGGTTCTACAGGAAATGGAGTCGCAAGAAATTCAGGCTGGAATTTGTGGATTGGAGACTTATGACAATGTTCCAGAAGAAGATGAAATGACTGTATTTGAATAACTTTTCTGTTATCGGGGCAACAGAATGGATTGCTTCTGCTTTCAGCTGCCAGCAAGCTCTTGTCAGTTTTTTTACTTTATTGTATTAAAGTAACGTTTCATTATCAAGGGGTAATTACAAAGTAAAGCCACTAGTTCCCAGACTTCATTTTTATGACTTTCCATCATTCTTCTCTTACGGTTTGGGTAAGGAATAAAGAAAACATCACCACTCAAAAGGTGCAGTTATTCACTTGTTTTATTCCCCTCCTCCAATATACATGTATTGAGATTTTTCTGCACTTTCTGTTAAGCATGAAATATTGCACTGTGAAAGCCAAGGTGTAGATATTCTGAAGTTGAAATGTTTGTTGCACTGTTTATGTAGAATTCTCACACAACTGTGAATGTGTTACCTAGAACTATTGCCGAGTAACAGAAAAGTACCAAATAAATGTCAATTTGTGTACATAAATAAATGTCGATTTGTGTACATGAATAAATGTCGATTTGTGTACATGAATAAATGTCAACTTTTGTACATGAATAAATGTCGATTTCTTTACAAGAATAAATGTCGATTTGTGTACATGAATAAATGTCGATTTTTGAACATGAATAAATGAATAAATGTAGATTGTCGTACGGGAGGGGTAAATAAGGCATCCCCTGATAATAAGCCCTAATGTGTATTTCGGCGGGGGGGAAAAAGTATAAGACCCGGTCTTATTTTTGGGGGACTACGGTACTACACCTGGCACTCTGTGCCAGGTGGCTGCCTCCACCTCCTTCTGATTCCTACTGTGATCTCCTTATGCAGATTTCCCTTCTCCTCAACCACCCCTCCCAGATATCTGAAGCTGTTAACTTGTTCCACTATTTCCCTTCTATCTCAATTCTCAGCTTTTTCTGATTTTCCCAGTTTGCTCCCATTACAATTGTCTTATCTCTACACAATCTCATCCCATGTGCCTTTAGCTTTGCATTCCTCACAGAAGGATTCCTTTGCTGAAGTTCTTGCTCAGAGTCTGTTGTAATGTCACATCATCTGCATACAGCAACTTTGTTGATCTGTCCCTTTCAACCTGTGCCAGTATGAATAGCAGTGGGCTCAGAGCTGAACCCTGATACACACCCACACGCACTGGTAACCATTTTGTGAGGCCAGATACTGTTTGAACTTCAGTCATTTGGTCCTTGCACATTGCTTGCACTAATTCCAACGATGTTTCTGGGATTTTGAATCACAGCAGAACTGCCCGAATCAGCTTTCTTGGGACCTTGTCATATGCTTTCTCCAAGTCTAGGAATGCCCAATTTGACTCTTTCCTCATCTCTAGCCTCTTTTTCAACTCTCTGTCTTACTGCAAATATCACGTCAGCTGTGCTGCATCTTGATCCGAATCCAAATTGCTGATCTCTCATCTTACTTTCTATTGCTCTTCATATTGGTTAGTCAATTACCCTCTCCAGAATGTTCATGCAATGTGAAAGGAGTTTGATACATCTGTCCTACCAACAGTTGTGAATATCCCCTTTGTTCTTGAATACTAGCATTTATGTGCTTATTCTCCAGTCATATATGATGTGCCTTTCTCCCATATTGCTCTATGTACTCTCTGGAGCCATTTCTCCCTAATCTCACCAACCATCTTTATTGCATCTGCTGTGATCTCATCTGAGCCTGCTGCTTTCCTGACTTCATTCTCCTCAGTGCTGTTCCTACTTTTTCTATAGTGGGCTCCTCCTTTTCTTTCATCGAGGGATGTGTCTGGGGAAGTACAGCTTCTCTGGGGTTCTCTTCATTCAGAAGCTGCTGGAAGTACTTCTAAGATCTGATTTTGATGTCCTGTGGACTGGTGAGCAAGTTGTTGCTGGCATCCCTTATGAAGGGTTTCTGGCTATCTTCTTCATCTTTCTGTCTTTAGCTTGCAAGCAGATGTAGTTTCTTTTTGCCATCTGTGATGTCTGGTCAATATCCCACTGGACTGCCACCAATAAATGTGATGTCCAGTTAATATCCCACCAGACTGCCAACAATAATGTGACAACCCCCACTTAAAACACAGGTCTGTAATTAAGGACCTTCAATTTTCACAACTGGCTCCAGTGTAGGAGTGTCATGAAAAACACCAGAACACAGAGCACACAAGAATAAAATTCCACAATTTCCCTTAAGAGCACAAAAAGAACACATTTTCTTGGGACTGGACCATATACCTCTGCCCACCCCAAATGTAATTCCTTATTTATTTTAGAGCAATGTATTCCAGTTTAAGACCTCTGACTCACTCACACTTAAACTAAATTCAAATCTCACACACTCAGACACTTATGTAAAGCCTGACACAGTTTTCCAGCTGTGTCCCCTCCCCAATACAAATGGTAATGCTGCCACCAGAGTCAGACTGATCTACATGCCCTTTAAAGGTTATCAATTATTAAAAATTAAATATCAAAATAAATGATAGCTATGACCAGAAGCAGCCATGCATGTGAGGTGACCTGGGGAGTATCAAACAGGTATATGCACTGTCTAATCTCTAAAGAACACATTGATTGTCCAGCCACAATGTAAAGTAATGAAAAATGTTTAATAAGTAAAATGGTTACAAGAACGTAAATCAATAAACTTCAATAAACAACAGAATTCATTTACCAGAAATATAAAATTAAACTGTGGGATAGAAGTCCATCATGTTAGAAAAAACGTTATCTACATAACTAACTTTCCTAATCTAACTAGAGAATACTGTCCCTGATCTAATCTAAAGCATAACAGCAAGGCAAAGTGGGCTTACAGTTTTCTGTTGTGTCCTCTTCTGAGTATCTTCCGACTGCAACTCTTCACTAAATGCTGCTCTTCACAAACTGCCCAGCTTAACAGTCTCAACTGTGTTATTTTAAAAATAACAATCAGCTGTTGAAAAAAGTTATTTTTACTGTTAATTAGCTGTTCAAACAATCACCTAGCAACCAGGAACATTTGCTTGACATCACCTACTGTTCAGCTGATTCTCTGCAGACAGTTTGTATTTTAGAAACTCCCTCACAAACGTGCAATTAGAAATGTATCAAAACACTGACACATTCTTTAAATATTCTGTATAAGCAGGGAGATACTCAACATTTTAAAATGTATTTACATTCTCACAGTTAGACATGCTGGCATACAATGCAAGTTAATCTGAGAATATACATAAATCTCCTGCCAGACTGCTATCACAGATGACAGTGTTTCATTTTCTTCACACCACCTTCTGACTCATTTTCCAGAAGCTGGCAGACAGCCTCTAATGCCTTGTTCTTTGCTATTGCAACTCCTTCCTTAGCCTCTTTGTTAGTAAACCAGTATTCCTTCTTAGTCTGGACTGACTTTTCTATCTCCGACTTTTTCATGCACTCACTTTTTCATTTGATGACTTCCTGGAGTTCTGCATTTCACCACCACCTTATTTCTATACCTAGCTGGCTGCATATCTGTACTGTAGTCACTGATTCTAACCCAGTGCTCTTTCCTAAATAGGAGGACATCTACCTGAGTTGCATGTTGGCCACCATTCTATGTAATAGTGTAACTGTCTCTTTTTCTGAAGCATATGTTGGCCGCTATCAAGCCATGATAGTTAGCAGTGCCAGTAGCACACCCACCTTTGGTAAAGATAGTGGTGGGTTCTATTTCCAGACCACCTAGCCTGGTTACTGACACTGTAGTGCAGCATAAGGAAATGCTGCACTCCAGAGTGTATCACATGTCAGATAAAATGTTAAACCAAAATCCCATTTACCTGGTTGTAGCTTAGGTGGATCTAAAAGATCACATGACACCTATTGATAAAAGTAAACAAAGTTCCCTGATTCCCTGGTCAAATTTCCCTTAATAGCATAAATACCATTTCAGGTCTCTGCTAAAAAGGGGTTACTAGCCTAGTGAGACTAACCTGGTCAACAAAGAATAAATATAAAATAAAAGCCATTTACCAGACACAAGTCTAGAATAGCTTTTCCATTTTTATTCCTATTGCCATGTACAAGTAGACCCAGGGGGTCATCATTTTATGTTATGTCTGTCCTGAAATGTGCATTCAAGTCATTCATTATCAACACCTATTCAGGTTGTCCTGCTTATCTACTAGCTCCTGCAACTGCTTTCTGAATGCACTCTTTTCCTAACTATCACAAGCCTGCAGTGTGCCATAGGGGGAGATTATGAATACTGCTCTAATTATTAGGCTTGGGTCTGGTTGCCATGAGTCTGTCACTTATTCTGATGACATCCCTCACTGCCTTCTGACACCTCTCCCTCACCATGATTCCCACACTATGTCTAGCCTGTCTTCCCCTGAGTAGCAGACACTGGATCCCAAGCCAAATGGCTTTGCTTTACCAGCCTTCCATCTTGCTCCAGGATACATAAGATGTTCAAGTTCTCCTTACCATCATGTCATTCACTTTCAGTCTCAGTGAACGTATATTGAGTGCAGCAATTCTTAGTTCTTGTTTGGCAAGCTGACCGGTTTATGTCTAGCTTTCACTCAACAGAGCTATCTCAGGTAACCCAAGCCAGGAAATTGGACACCTGCCTTTGGTTAACTGGTGTTCTAGGCAAAAGAGCTCCACAGCACCCCCCCCCCCCACACACACACACACACACACTAGCTGGTGTCCCCATTCTGGTCTACCTACACCATCCAGATTACTGGAAAAGTGCCCCTGCTAGAAAGGCATCCTAGGTGGCCAGCTATGCACCTGATGGCCAGTAGCTTATTGACTCAGGGCTGCTTGTCTTTATGGCAGCACACACTAACCAGTAGGGGAACATATACCCTCCCACAGTTAGCATGGGTCCCTGGCATAGGCCGGAGTAGTCTGGGTTTTCAACCCACTTATCACCACAAATACCCATGCCCATTTGGCAACATTAGTCAACACAAATGAATCACCTAGATCCATATTTTACAGCATCGAGTGGCTACCACTGCCATGGACTGCAGTCAGTGATCCATGTTCTCTTGTCTTGAGGACATTGTGCTCCACACTAGATGCCAAAGCAGCTGGGCTGTACCAGTCTTCCCCCTATAGGGTACCACGTAGAGTCTGTGCTGCTTACCACTGTTCCATTATTTGGTGAGTTTGAGATGAAAACACAGACTCAGTTTCATCAGACTGCCTTTTTTTTATTTATGAATCAGACTTTATAATGCATATTTTACAACATGGCTTTACTGAAGAGCACTCTTGTCTAAGTAACCTTTTAGGTTTCAACCAAGATGTTAATCTTTCTTTAGAATGGGGATTCAGCTGACGTAGTGTATTTGATTTTTCCAAGGCTTTTGATTCTGTTCTCCATGTTGCCATGACTGATGTTAAAATTAAATCCTTATATAAACAGTTGAGTAGATAACTTGTTGAGATGTAGGAAGATTATGATGAAAGTCAAGAGATCTTTTTCCTGAATCTAAAAACATTTCCAGAGGGTGGTCTGCAGGGTTATGTGACTGGGCCTTTATATTACAAAGGTTGGAGACATCTTTCAAAATTTGCCTGACTAAAGGAAACTGCAGACTTACTTAAATTATACATTCTAGTGGTGTAATTTGTCAGGGATGCTGTTTTGCATAAAAAATATTCTGTTATACATTTTTGGAAAGTTCAATTCCAGATAGCTGTATACCTTAAATGTCTAAATATTGTCTATGTCAGGTTCTGCAAATGCTCTAGGCACTGTGGTTGCTGTTAATTTAAAATTTAATGAACATAGCTTCACTGTGTTTGTAGATGCTTCAGCACCCTAAGTAACATCAGTCAATGTCTTTCCAGTTGGTCAGTTGTAGTTCTTCCATTATGCTTATCATTGGCAAGACCAATAACTGTTTATTGTGGTTCAGTCTTTATTTACAGCTCTATACATACTAAGAGGTTGGGACATGATCAAAGATCTTTAATTAGAATGTTAGCAGGGTTTGGCCATATCCAATATAAGAAGAGATTAAAGTAACTAAATATTTTTTCTCTGAAATGTAGGTTAACAAGAGGAGATTTACTTTTATTCTAAAGGTGTAGACATGCAGTGGGATTCAATAAACTAAAATCTTCGTGCAGGAACAGTGTACCCATTCCTGCATGGAATATGGTCGCCAAGCGATCCAGTAAACTACTGTTCTGACGTGCACAAGCCTGACTGCACTATTCCTGCATGGATACCACTGCATAATGCTAATTACCTAGTTTGCTGGTGAAAACCATGCAAATGAGGTGAATTAGTGAGTCAGCAAGCAGGCAGGCATCCGTGCGGAATAGTGTTAGTTGCAGAAACGTATTCGGCTACTAGACGAATACATTTCATCAAAAATTAAAACAGAGGCATGACAACTAAAATAAAAGCATGTATTATAATCTTTCGGCATGCCAATGGCCAAGTAAATGGCCATTAGCATGGAAAAGTGTTTAATTTTTCTAAAAATAAAAGTATATATTTTTTTGCCAATCTTGGCCGTTTAAGCATAGGGCAGGGGTGAGCAAATGGAATCATGCCAAAAATATAAAAAAAAAAATGTGAAAACACAATTTTAAGGGAAATCTGCATTTTGCCATTATAGTCTTTGGTATGCAGAATCAAAACAATACCAGTAAACAGTGGTTGCTAAGGCGAAAAAGACAGTGGAGTATTCAAATGAAGAGAAATTTACTGAATCACAAAAATATTCTAAGAGCCAAATTGCACATAACCGTGTAGGTCCTATAGCATGATTGTATAGGCAGGAGAAGCAGCTGACACAAAAAGGGAGTGTGTCATGCTTGTTCTAAGCACATTGGAGCTCCATGGCTCCCAGATAAGCTTAGTTTAGCACAGCTAGGCAAGGGTGTGTGTCTGTGGCTGTAATGGCTTATTTCACGAAATGAAGAGCATGTTCATGTCAAGGGTAGGGCCATTTCTCATTGTTTACCTTAGCTAAATGGGTTTCCATGGTGTGCACTGGGTCTAAAACAAACAAAAAAAATGGAAAAAGCAGGACTGTTTACGTTTGGGCACCTGGTTTGCATGGTGCACCTCGGGGCTTAAAAAGGGTGGACATGGAAAGGGGAAAAAAGAAAAAAATAGCAGAATTAAAGCAATCAAGTACAAATAACATAGCTGGTAGGTGAAATGCATCATAGTCAGTCAATCATACAGGCAGCATCTCCAGCACAACAGTATAAACTATGGAAACACCTTACAGTCTGTTTTTTCCCCACAAACTCTGCACCATTGGTGTACACATGCTGGGGAATTTTAACCAAAAAATGTTAGGGGCTGCCATTGCTTTGATCCATCAGTATTTGCTAGAGGCTGAGGGAGGTGAAGAGGATAATGCTGACAACCACCACAGACCAAGGAGGAGGAGAAGAACGTTCATACCCAGAGTAACTTACCAGGGAATACATGATCTGGAGATAGTAGAGCACTACAGGGTGGACAGAGATGTACTGCAGCAAATCATCAAGCTTTGCTGGCCTCAACTCAGACCAAGGGCCAATAGAGCGGAATCCATCCCAGTGGATACTAAGGTATGCCTGGACAAGGCCTTAAGAATACTAGCTACAGGTACTTTCTAAAGACCTACTGGGGGCATCATTGGGGTCTCACAGGCATCCGCATCCAGGGTACTCCATCAGTTCCTGGATGCCATCCTACCACATGCCGGTGAGCACATTTACTTCCCCAACACCTGTGAGGAGAGGGCCAGCAATATCCATCCCTTCTATGGTGTAGCAGAATACCCAGAGGTACTGGGTGCAATAGACTGCACTCACATCCACATCAAAGCACCACCTGGTGAACAGGGTAGGGCTTACCTAAACCACAAGGGCTTCCTCTCCATCAACTGCCAGGTCATGAGCAATGCCCAGGGCATTATCATGAATGTGTGTGCTGGCAGCCCTGGAAGCTATCACGACTCCCACATCTGGCATTCATCACAGCTGTACCAGACATTTTATTTATTTATTTATTTTATTTTATTTTACATTTGTTTACCAGGAAAGTCCAACTGGATATATGTCCATTTTCAGTGGAGGCCCAGGGAGAAAATCTCTAGAAAGCAGAGTACAAATACATTAGGAACAATAGAAACATTTAGAGATAAGTATAATATGCAGTTTTCAGTAGGGTTACAAACATAGATAAAACATAGTAGACAACATCAAAATCATGCGGCTTCAATTTCAGACAATAATACATGCAGTTATAAGCTAAGTCCCTTCAAGAATTCATACACTTATCAGAGTATATGACTGAAATGCTTAGGGAAAGTTTGCAGGAACAGCGGGTGGTGATTAGTCAGGGTTTAAGCAGGGACACTGCCAATGCTGTTGTAAGTGTAGTTTGAGGCTTTTTTGAACTGGGTTAAGGAGGATTGGTGAGTAAGTTCGGCAGGTAACATTCCAAGTTTTGCCTACTGAGTTGGTGAATAGAGAGTCCCAGCCACATTTATGCTCTTAGTTGTTTGTACCAGCAGTTTGTCAGCAGAGCGTAGTGACCTCAGGTTGCTGTATGGTTTGATTATCTTATTTAGTGCTGGTGTTTTTTCAGGTTGATATGGTATTTTGTGGGTTATTATAAGTTGGTTGCATTGGAGAACACTGGGCCACTCCAGCCATCCTAGTTGAATTAGGTTGATACAATGGTGGCCCTAGAGGTAGCACCTGTAGCAAATCTAGCAATATGGTTGTAACAACTAGCAAGTTTGGTAAGGGTGGCTTGGTTCAGGTTAATGAAGAGGGGGGAGGCATAGAGGAGGATAGATAGTAGGTGGGACCAAGTGATAGTGGTTCTTGCAAAAGGAGTTAAGAAGGGTTTGATTCTGTATAGGGAGCCCAGTTTTTTGCTAACAGATTTGATTGTTTGATTGACATGGATATCATATTTTAGGGCGTTATCGACTGTGATGCCCAGGAGTTTTGTGTGAGTATCTGGGGATATAATAGTGCCATTGTTGGAACTTATAGTAAAGAATGGTGAGGAGGATTTGCAGGTGGGGGAAAAGATAAGCAGTTTAGTTTTTTCAGGGTTTAATAGAAGCTAGCGGTTTGCAAACCATTTTTTTACATCATTGTAAGTATTCTTGGTTAGGGTCATAAGCTCAGTTGAGGAGGAGGTGGTACATATTAAAGTAGAGTCATCCACTTATTGGATGCAGTTGGCCTAGCGAGTGATGGTGGGTAGGTCATTGATAAAGACTGAGAAGAGTACTGGTCCTAGTATGGAGCCTTGGGGGACTCCTAGAGTAATGGTAGATGTGTGGATAAAGTATTCTCCCATAAAACTGTTTGTTGCCTATCAGACAGGTAAGATTGGAACCATTTAATAGAGCTACTATTCAGTGACAGTTCCTTCAGGGTATGGAGAAGCAGTTGGTGATTGACCATATCAAAGGCCTTAGAGAGATATAGGAAGAGAGCTGACGTAAGTTTTTATTGTTTCGGTTGATGTTGATAGAGTTAGAGAAGGATAGGAGGGCTGATGTGGTGCTGTGTGTGTAGGGACATCCCATATGGCCATCTGGTGGGGGATGGTGGCTATGCACTGGAGCCGTGGATGATGACACCCATCAGAAATGCACACACACCCACTCAAGATTGCCATAATGAGGCACACGCACAAACCAGGATCATTATAGAGCATGTGTTTGGGATGCTCAAGTCATGGTTCTGCTCCCTTGACATATCTGGTGGATCCTTGCAGTACTCTCCAGCCACATGTGCACACATGTTCATATTATGTGCCATGCTGCATAATATGATCCTGCAGAAACAGCTGCAGCAGGAACTGCACAGGGAAGGGACACACAGCCCACCATCATTGCCAAAGTCCCCACAGGCACAGATGGACTCAGAGGTGGAGGCCCCCGAGCCTATTCCTGTAGGCAGACGGAGGCATGCCCAGTATGCTCAGGACTTGGCAAAGAGGCAACACATAGCACACACACTGACTCTGTAGGGACCCAGGAACTGACACCTCTCTCTGACTCACACACACAGTAAAATGAATGATGCACACATCACATTACTTGTAACTTACCATGTTTAGGCAGTGTACTGTGCGCATCCAAAATAGGCAGCCCTCAAGCACCACCCTCACAACTACCGCAGGCACAAGGGAAGTCAGTTTTCTTAACAATAAATTAATGGATTAGTATGTTTTGGTTGCATATCTATGGTAATTCTGCACGCATGCAAGGGAATGGGGTAGCGTACTGGGTAGCAGTAGACAACTGACAGCTATGTGGATACCAGGAAATGTCTGCCCAATACTGTCCTCCCCACACTATGCAGTAGTACCCAAGGTGGCAAATCCCACTGCAGTATATGTGTGGGGCCAACTAACTGGGGGGCTCATAGGTCACAGGCATGGATGACAATGTGGGGGTCCAATACCCACCCCTCAGACACACACAGCATGTCAGCTGTAGAAAACCAGAGAGAAATGTCTGGCAAAGGCCCACAAATGGTGGCAATGTTCAATTACCGTCCTACAGACTCACAGTGATAGCACAGTAGGTCTCGCAGTTACAGTAAGACTATGAAGGGTAAGAAGTCTAAAACTCAAATGTATGCCATTACAATCTGACTTGTGGTCTTTACTGATATGCCTCTAGCCCCAAGACAGGGCACAATAGTATGGTAAATGGAACCAAAATGATCAGCAGAGTCTGTACAAATGTGTATAGTTGACAGGTGTACCCCCCACACATATACCCCCAGAAATGCAGTATCAGGTATGTTTTCAGAGAAACAGCAGCATAGCATACATTGGCAGAGCTGTCCCAATACACATGAAAACATGTTGCATGTCTACAGTATGCAGGGGTTAATGATCTATGTGTATGTGTGGTTAATACTGTCAGGATCAGGCCAGCACATTCTCCTGGCAATCGTCTTGTAGTGCCCTAGGTACAGTGCTGTCTTTGACAGAGCCATGTGCAGGTAACTGCAGTGCCAACTATTATGCATGTCAGTGACACCTAATGCGCTGCACTGACATACTTGGAAGTCACAGTGCTATGTGGAATATACTACACATATAATGGACTTCTTGAAGCCTGTGTAGCCAAGGTGCTAAAGCATTTGGGAATATAGTGTTTTTTGGTGCAGTTGCCAGTGGTTATTTTCAATAATTCTTTTTTTATGTTTGTTTTTACATATAATGGACAAGCCTGCACAGTAGAATGCAATCTGTTCCCACACCCATAATTCCCAACCTCTGACAGCAAGATGTCTGGACAAGGGCAGAAATAAAAGTGGAACAAAGGCACAATGATAGGCATGTGTTGTAAATATTGCCATTGCATACTGAGAAAGTTGGTATGGAGAGGGGTTTGCAGTAGCGGGAATTGTCTGAAGGTTATGTAGTCTGAAACAGTAATGTCACTCTTCAATTATATGTAACTAACTTGCCATAAAAACACAAGTTTATGTAGAATGGATGAAACCTCTAGCCAAACACCTAGAAAATCTGACAACAAAATGTACAGGTGAGAGGTATGGCCACACCAGGATATGACATCTCAGGTTAGAAAGATACCACACAAGCAGGAGATCCCCAGCCAGTATATCACCAAGTTGCTGGACTGTTTACACAGAGCGTCATCACTCAACTGGCTGTAGCCACACCTCACAACTGGCCTTGTTGGACAAGAATGTACATAGCTGGCCTCATAATATTGGTCTATGCATTATACAATTAGTATTCCTCTGGTAAAGCACTGTGATGATCTGAGGATGTCTGCCACTAGGTAATGGCACAGAACATTGCAGTGTCAGAATACAGATATGTCAGAAAATAAATGTTTGCTAAACAAACCCAGTACCCCGAGGAAAGTACTGTGTACTGCTGAGAGGTATGGTTGTAGCACACAAAACCCCGGACAAGAGTACACTTATCTTTGGAATGAGTCCAACTCTAACTATAGAAGGTCACACTGGGCATGCTTCTACACTTAGAGAATCACAGGACATGCTGGAACCCACATCAGACTATATGACTGTATTTTGTATATATGTCTATGCATATAGATAGCTACATACACCTTAACTGTCCATACATACACACACATCAGACAGGATTACCCTCAGCTAGTTGTAGGTGGCCCATATGCGATATATCTGCATCTGTTGCATGTTGTGATACAGACATATATATGGGCAACAGATAACATATGTCAAGCATACACAGACATAGCTGTGGGTACGTGAGAGAAAGACAGTGCTAGAGAGAGAGAGAGAGACACACAGGGGACACAGAGTAAGTCACACACATGGATACCCTGAATGGCATACAGTGATGTCCTTCTGTGGACAGTGGCATACCAGCTGTAAACAGTTGCATGTGCCAGCATAAAAGGTGAGCCTCACTGTGTAATAGTACTGAGGATGTGGTTATAATATCACATCACCTTCGTGTGTGTGTGTGTGTGTGTGTGTGTGTGTGTGTGTGTGTGTGTGTGTGTGTGTGTGTGTGTGTCTCTGTGTGTGTGTGTGTGTGTGTGTGTGTGTGTGTGTGTGTGTCCATAGGTCTAAGTATTAGGAGACTTTTCCCACTCAGTACACTTCACATTGCCCTACTTCACAAGATCAGCTGAGGTCATTCATCTTAGAAGTACCATTGGACACCTATCACCCCTATAAGCTCTGTAGCATGTGCGATAACTGTGTAAAACTATAGTACAAATAACTGGATAGGTAGGGGTTTTAATTTCAATACTGGCAACTGTGTGTGTGTGAGAGCGAGAAAGACAGATGTGTGTGTGAGTGAAGGAGTGGGTGCTTGTGTTTGTATGTGAAACAGTTTTACGCCATTCTCACCCACAACACTTCCCAGTGCCCCACTTTATCAGTCCTGCTGATGTCCTTCCATTATCAGCAGCTTTGGCCAGTTGTCAGCCCAGTAAGCTCTGTAGCGCATGCGATAACTGTGTAATATTATAATGCAAATAACTAGACAGGCAGGGGTTCTATTTTCAGATCCGTCAAATGTGTGTGTGTGTGTGTGTGTGTGTGTGTGTGTGTGTGTGTGTGTGTGTGTGTGTGTGTGTGTGTGCTTAAGTATATATGTTCAAAGGAAGAAGTATTTTGATAAGTTTCCCACCCAGTGCCCTACTTTATCAGTCCTGCTGATGTCATTCTCCTTACTGGCACCTTTGGCCAGTTGTCAGCCTAGTTAGCTCTGTAGTGCATGTGATAACTGTAACACTCTAATAAAAATAACTAGATAAGCAGGGGTTCTAATCTCAATACTGGCCAGTAAGTGTGTGTGTGTGTGTGTGTGTGTGTGTGTGTGTGTGTGTGTGTGTGTGTGTGTGTGTGTGTGTGTGTGTGTGTGTGTTAGTAAGCTCTGTAGCACATGCATTAACTGTGTAACACTATAATAAAAATAACTAGATAGGCAGGGGTTCTAATCTCAATACTGGCCAGTAAACGTGTGCATGAGTGAATCATGTCCTGTGTGGATTGTACCATTTTGAGTTGTGTACCACCCTGTATACGTCCCATCACCCTACTTTACAAGGCCTGCTGATGTAATTTACCTTAGAAGTGCCTGTGGACAAGGTGTGTGTGTGTGTGTGTGTGTGTGTGTGTGTGTGTGTGTGTGTGTGTGTGTGTGTGTGTGTTTGGGTGAGAATCATATCCTGTGTTGGTTATGCCATTTTGATGTGTGTACCATCCACGCCTGTTTACTACCTCCCAATGGCATTACATTATATAGTGTGTTCATGTCTGCCTCACACGCATCATGTTAAACCATTGTACAGACCATATCAGTCATCTGTACAGATGTCTATGGAATATCCATATGTTTTCAACCTATATGCTGTTTGTGTCCCCTAACAATGGCCATGTATGTGATTTTGTTGCCAAATAGGTCAAAGTTAGTGTAGTGACACACATGCTAGCATCAGATATCATACCTGACTGAAACATCATGCTGAAACAATGTCTGTTACCCTATCACTTGTCCAGGCATGTAGGAACAATAGATGGCTCCCATTGCTATTTCTGGTGTATTATCTCAACATCCATGAAGGCATTCACAACATTATTTTTATGCGGGCAGCAACCCCCGTTCAGTAGTGCTGGAGTCACTGTCACTTTGTGAGTGTGAAGGTGCATGCCCCCATAGACTCTCAGCTGATGTTGGTGCTGACCTACATCCACATGGCTGACACCCATCTCCCACCACATGCTCTAGCACAGATATGCCATGGTCAAGGATTGCCAAGGTCTCACCCCACCATCTAATCATGACCTCAGTATTTTGATGTGTGGCCTCAACAAGGTCATGCATCTAGTGACACCTACTGTGGCACTTGCGTCAGTGGCTTGACGAGCAGCAGTCCTCCTGTGAGCACCCCGTCCATCTACCTGAGTGGGACCTCATCTGCACTCCTGTTATGACCGGTGTCTACATTCACACCTGCCATAGTCACCACACTAGCATGTTTCATGCCACCGACTGCCAACTGTCCATCATCTGTGGCTGCTGGGGATTGGGTATATGTGGATATGGTGACTGTGTGTGGGGACACTGTGGATGACTGTGGGATGCCAATTAATGACAGAGATTCAGCCCCTGAATACCCCACCTGTGCCTGACTATGACCATCATCATTGTCAGAGTCTGCAGAGACAATGACATCAGATTTGAGTGGGAGGGACCATGACCACCATGTCCACCTGTGGGGGGAAGACAACATATGTAATTGAATACCTGCACTATAATGTTTGCTGCCACACACACACACACACACACACACACACACACATACAGGTGAGGTGGCAGACAGGCACTACGCAGACCTCACAATAGCCAACTGGTGACATTTACAACACAGTCAGACCATGGGCAGGCCCTCAACATCATGTAGTGCAGCCCTTTCCACTTAATATTACTACTTATATACACCTCTGTGATACATGAGTAGTGTTAGTAAGTGATGGGACATCAAGTAACACACACTGCACCCATGTACACATAATTGCTGTTCACCTGTATAGCACAGTGGCAACTCCTACAAAACATACCTCTCAACTGTGCAGAGTGTCACTGAATGTCTAAATGTGTGGCTCATATTTCTGGTCTGTTCTTTATAAATCCTGTGTTTGTCTGACATTACTGGGATGATCTGAGGACTGGTGTCACTAATTAATGAGATATTTTGAGTTTCACACTTCAAAACCTGCAGTGCAAGTTTGTTACAACAGAACCAGTTACACTAACAACCTCTCCTCCACAACTACACATCCAGACCAGAGGGATCTATGTAGTTGTGGAGGAGAGGTATTGCCAGCAGTCTCACATTTGGCATTGGTACAAGATGGATGCTACTTTTCTGCACATGTACAGTACAAACTCTGATAGTACACAATTTGCTGTCCTTCACCACAGATGTGCACTTGTGTGCATTACTAAACCCCACCCACAAATGCAGTTTGAACTGCCATATGCATCTTGATACTCTATAAAAGACAGCATGACTGCTACATGATTAAATTGATGTGCACTGTGGCCTTACCTGGATGCTCCTCACCTGTTACCTGGGTGCCACCCACCTCCACGACTTGTGTTTCTTATGTAGGCTGTTGTGTGGGAGCTGCCCCAAGGTTGGCAAGGAGCTCCTCTGTTGCTATAAGTGGGGCCTGTGTGGATGGACCCCCACTTGTAGCAATACTGTCCCTGGCCATGGCAGCATCCCTTTGCCAGGCACTGCCCAATGCCTGACCTGATCGTATGTGTGGCCATGGTGGCTCAAGATGTTAACACTGTGGACAAGGTCATCCCATGGGGCAATCCACTCCTGCAGATTTTGTTGGCTATGGACGAACATTACCCCATGGTGCTGGATTATGGCATCGGTGATGGCTGTATTTTCAGCTACAGCATATGCTGGCTGCCACTGCATGTCACCTGGCAGACATAAACAGGGAAACATGTCACAGGATCTCAGACATTGCCCAAAGTTATTTACAGAGCCAGCACATCAAGATTACCTATCATTAGTGACCACTTAAAACCACATCATAACCCTGTCATCTATCAGCACAGTATGAACCTGTGTTGCACTCCTGGTCCTGATGTGACATGTTCCCCCCAATAAGGGCCAATACATTGCATAAGCCATCATTCATCATTCACCTTTATGTAGAGGGATGACATTGGCTATTTTGCTTGCAGATGGAATGTCAATGGTGCTCAGGATTTGCTTGCTTACAGTGTGTAATGGAGTTGGAAGCATATACCTGAGTGCATGTAGGTGGCAGACAGGAATGTTGTCAGGTCCCATGGAGACTTGCTTTTGTTGACTTTGATTAGGCAATATGTACCTGCTCCCTGATGATGAGGGGATGGGTGTGGGTGCTGTGCATATCCACCTATACTGATGATGAGTCAGGGGGTGATGTTTGCCCTAAATCTGTCTGCAGTAGGTTGGCTATAGCTATGCTGTGTGTGTATATGTGGTGAGATTGACCACCATTACAGGGTGGGTTGGGTTGTTGCCTCTGAGATTGCAGACATATGTGAAGACAGCCTTGTGATTGCCCTTGGTGGATGTGTCCAATTTGCACTCATAGTTAGCCTTACAGTAACCCACTTGTGACCTTATATTGTTGTTCAGACAAAAGTTGACTTGGTGCCAAGTTGGTGCCTGCTCCTACTTTGCCCTATACAGCCAATATAATCACAGATTATGTGGTTTGTGTACTGCTGCTTTCCAGCAAAGGGGATTATTCTACCTTGATGGAGGCAGGTTTTACAAGTAAGGTATTGCTGAGTCCATACAGCTATGTAGGTGGTCATATAGCTGTTTGTAGTAGGCATGGACACAAGGTCATAACACAGTTGGACACCTATACAATTTCAACCTGATAATCTTGCTTATTCTAATACCCATGTCTGTGTCACGGCAATGCAACAACCAGTAGCTGTAGAAATCTAACTCTGTTGAATGCACAGAAACTAAGATTACACATGTGTACAACATGTATAGCTTAATTACCTGAAGTTTTGCATCCCATGTCTGTTGTTATGAGGTGGCCAGGTACACCTACTCATACATACACGTCCTTAGCTAATACCTGATATACATTTCTGTTCTATGTCAGTATGGCACACTGTATTTACACTCTTGCTGCTCAGTCATTCCTGTCAACCTGTTAGAGCAGGAAATCTGGGGGATGCCAGACACACATGGGGGCAATGGGCCAGAATTAATGACACTTTCTTATTATTGCTGTAACACACTTAAGGCAATTGATAGCACAGTAGCCTTTGCATTCACAGACATAACCTGGAGGATGATCGACACTCATATGACAGGAAGAGAGGAGAAAGGCTAGGAGTGTGGTATTGTGGGTAGGAACTTTTAATGTTGGCAGTATGACTGGTATAGGGACAGAGCTAGCTGATATGATGGACAGAAGGAAGACTGATATATTGTGTGTGCAAGAGACCAGATGGAAGAGGGGTAAGGTTAGGTGTATCAGAGGTGGGTCCAAATTGTTCTATCATGGTGTGGATAGGAGGAGAAATGGTGTAGTGGTTATCCTGAAGGAATAGTATGCCAAGAGTGTTTTTGGAGGTGAAAAGACTGTCGGATAGAGTGATGTTTATGAAGCTGGTAACTGATGGTGTAATGATGAATGTTATTAGTGCATATGAACCACAAATTGGGTGTGTGATGGATCAGAAATAAACATTTTGGAGTGAGTTACATGACGTGGTGATGACTCTACCCAAGGGTGAGAGAATGGTGATTGGAGCAGATCTCAATTGACATTTTGGTGAAGGGAACAGAGGGGATGAGGAAGTGATGGGTATGTATGGTGTTAAGCAAAGGAATGCAAAAGGTGAGATGGTAGTGGATTTTGCAAAAAGGATGGACATGGCTGTGGTGAATACATATTTTAACAAGAGGGAGGAGCATAGGGTGACACACAAGAGTGGAGGAAGATGCACACAGGTGGATTATATCCTATGCAGGAGGGCCAGTTTAAAGGAGGTTAGAGACTGTAAAGTGGTGACAGGGGAAAGTGTAGTTAGGCAGCATAGAATGTTGGTCTGTGGGATGACGTTGGTGATCAAGAAGAGGAGGGGTGTGAGGGCAGCACCAAGGATCAAATGGTGGAATCTGAAAAAGGATGATTGTGAGGTTGTGTTCAGGGAAGAGTTAAGACAGTCACTGGGTGGCAGTGGAGTTATAAAATATCTGGGAAACTACAGCAGAGCTAGTAAGGCAGACAGCTAGAAAGGTGCTTGGTGTGACATCTGGACAGAGGAGGGAGGACAAGGAGACCTGGTGGTGGAAGTACAGGAGAGTATACAGAGAAAGAGGTCGGCAAAGAAGAAGTGAGATTCTCAGAGATATGAAGAAAGTAGACAGGACTATAAGGAGATGAGGTGCATGACATATAGAGAGGTGGAGAAGGCTAAGGATTAGGCATATGAAGAGTTGTATGAAAGGATGGACACTAAAGATGTAGAAAAGTACCTGTACTGATTGGCTAGACTGAGGGACTTAGCTAGGAAAGATGTGCAGCAGATAAGTGTGATAAAGGATAATGAGAGAAATGTACTCACAAGTGAGGACAGTGTGTTGAGCAGATGGAAAGAGTACTTTGAGGGGCCGATGAATGAAGAGAATGAGAGAGAGAGAGAAGGTTGGATGATGTGGGTGTGGTGAATCAGGAAGTGCAATAGATTAGCAAGGAGGAAGTAAGGACAGTTTTGAAGTGGATGAATAATGGAAGAGCTGTTAGTCCAGATGACATACCTGTGGAAGGTGTTTAGGAGAAATGGGAGTGGAGTTTTTAACCAGATTGTTTAATGAAATCTTTGAAAGTGAGAGGATGCATGAGAAGTGGAGATAAAATGTTTGGGTACTAATTTTAAGAATAAGGATGATGTGCGGAGCTGTAGTAACGACAGAGGGATAACATTGATCAGTCACAGCATGAATTATGGGAAAGAGTAGTGGAAGCTAGGTTAAAAAGGGAGATGATGATTAGTGATCAGCAGTATGGTTTCATGCCAGGAAAGAGCACTACAGATGCGATGTTTGCTCTGAGAGTGTTGATGGAGAACTACAGAGAAAGTCAGAAGGAGTTGCATTGTGTGTTTGTGGACTTAGAGAAAGCATATGACAGGGTGCCTAGAGAGGAGTTGTGGTATTGCATGAGGAAGTCAGAAGTGGCAGAGAAATATGTAACAGTGGTACAGGATATGTACAAGGGTTGTGTGACAGCAGTGAGGTCTGTGGCAGGAGTGATGGATGTGTTTAAGGTGGAGGTGGGATTACATCAGGGATCAGCTCTGAGCCCTTTCTTATTTGTAGTGGTGATGGACAGGTTGACAGACAGGAGTCCCCATTGACTAAGATGTAGTTAGAGTAGAGAACAGGTTGAGGAGACCATGGAGAGGTGGAGATATGCTCTATAGAGGAGAGGAATGAAGGTCAGCAGGACTAAGACAGAATATATGTGTGTGAATGAGGGGGAGGATAGAGGAATGGTGAGGATGTGAAGGTGAATGAGGTTACATACTTGGGAGAAGAGATGAAGAACAGAGTACAGGCAGGATTGAGAGGGTGGAGAAGAGTGTCAGGAGTAATTTCTGACAGACAAGTACCATTAAGAGTGAAAGGGAAGGTCTACAGGAGGGTAGTGAGACCAGCTATGTTACATGGTTTTAAGACAGTGGCATTGACAAAAAGGCAGGAATCAGAGCCTGACGTGGCAAAGTTAAAGATGTTAAGAATTTCACTGGGTGTGACGAAGAGGGACAGAATTACGAATATGTATATCAGAGGGTCAGCCCAGGTCAATGATTTGGAGACAAAACCAGAGAGGTAAGATTACATTGGTTTGGATATGTGCTGAGGAGGGATGCTGGGTATATTGAGAAAAGGATGCTAAGGATGAAGCTGCCAGGTAAGAGGAAAAGAGGAAGACCTAAGGCAAGGTTTCTGGATGTGGTGAGAGAGGACATGCAGGTGGTTGGTGTGACAGAGCAAGATGTAGAGGACAGGAAGAAATGGAAATAGCTGATCTGCTGTGGTGACCTGTAAAGGGAACAGCCAAAAGAAAAAGAATGAGATGTTGTAATGTCAGTCTTCACAGATTTGCCAATGATTTTACAGACATAACACAACTCTATGAGTAAATGACTACAAATATGAGGCACACATATGGTCAGTGTGCATAACACTGGACAGTTGAATGGTATGAGCTCAGTGTATCACATGCAGTTCAACACACAAATCTGCAACACCTGTATAGGTCTCTCACATTTCTAAGACAAACATGTATATCATAGTTGTATTCACAAGTAACATATGGATATCTACGACATCCCAGTAGCTGGCCTAGCAGTGTCACAGTCAGTATTGTTCAACACACACTCCAGTAGTAGTCATACTGTATGTGAGCCATCCTTTCCTGGGGTGACTCAGGGGCCTGAGCTGTGATCTAGGTCACTGCAGACAGACCCAGATGCTATGGCCATAGGTTCTGATTAGCAATATATCAGTACAGCAAGTCTTATTGAGACATATTTGTTGAACTTACTATTTCCCATTATTACATACCACCCTACTGCATTCCACTACATGCTTACTTGCTTGACATTCCTTTTTTTCAAGTATAGTTGGTTTGATTTTGATTTATGTTTGTTTGTTTGCTTATTTGTCTGTCTGTCTGTCTCTCTCCCTCCAAGAAGTAGGGTATACATTTGTTTTGCATAGGCAGCAGTTTGCCTTTTGTAGGTAATGCTTATGAGCAGATGATGGCCTGTGCACCAATTGGTGTCCCCCACTTGCTAATTGCATGCAGAACAACTGTGGTGTTATTCTTATAATCAATGGGAAGGCAACACACTCTTATAATTGAGTACTTCATGTGGGCATTGCCCTTTTTTCTTGCCTGTAAGAAGGACTTCATGGAGGTGTGTGAACAACAGCATCACAGAGGGTAGTTGGAATACCTCTTACAATGAAAACTGTGGAGACAGCCCAACAAAATGGGGGCGAATGTTCCAGATATAGGGACAGAATGTAAGTATTGCTGTTATACAATTGGATTAATGCTAGTTTAATAGGGTTTGTGTGGACATGGACTTTGTGTGATTTTAAGTCTGACAGTGTTATGTGGTTGACATAACTCTCAACTGTAGGGCTATCCACAGAATGGCCAGAGTTTGGACTCTTATGTGTGGTGTGTTCCTCAGACATTTTTTTATCTTGGAAAATCAGTAACATACTCTGGGGATTACAGTCAGTAAATGGTAACATCCATTTGTGTTTCTAACTTCATATCCCTCAGAAAAGATATGTTACAACAAACCCTGTTACACCAGCAACTTTCTCAGTTTATAACAGCAATATTTCAAATATGCCCCTGTTTTTGGGCCTCTGTTCCCCACGTATGTCAAGCTTTGCCCAGATGTCATGGAGTAAGAGGTTGATAGGTATGATATATCATTATTTAGTGCCTTCATTCCTGATATCATTCCATGATGTATCAGAATACCAGACATGTTATGTGGAAGAGGTCTTATTATATATGAGGACAAATCATGGACATTCTGTGGGACTCTGTACAGTTTAGAGGTCTGTGCATTTCTGACAATTATTGACAGACTGTCAGGACTGTGTTGCAGTGTAATGTGTAAATGTTATTTGGCTGGGGGGGGGGGAGTAGATGTAAGTGTTATGGCTCCTTTTCTATATGACTGTGCATGCTGCTCCAGTTTCTGGTGGTCTATTGGCTGTATTTGTTTGTAGGGGCAGACTGAGATATGTCCCGTACCACAGTCAGGATTCATACTACACTGTGAATTGGGCCAGTATATGTAGGGGAAGTGTGTGATTGGCAAACATGATGTTTTTGTTCACACAGTCCTTATACTCTACTGTTAATTTGGCTTACCAGTATGTCCCTGTGACTGTGGTGAAATTGGTTGTGGGTATGCACTTTCACACTGGTGTCCATTTTTCAGTGCTACTACATCCCTGTAGTTCCTGATATATTTGCAAATATATGTGTAATTCTCCATAGCGGATTTGGGTTAGTGTTGTGTCAGTCTTAATGTAGTTTGCACGGAGTCTGGTGACATGCTTAGCAGCTCAATATAGTTTCCCTAATGTGAAGTTATGTCCAGATATTTGTAGGATGTACTGTTGTCTGGCCCCCATAAGTGTTGTGTATTTCGGACACATCAGTGGGATGATGTGAAAATTTAAGTCACTAACTAGTGAGAAGTAATTGAGTGTTGGACTTGTGCTATTTTAGTCAATATATGTTAGAACAGACAGGAGGGTGTTACTGCAGCAACTGTGTCAGCTTATCTACTCCAGTATTTCAGATATGTCCCTATTTTCATGCCTTTCTCCCCCCACTTTGTCAGGCTTGGTCCAGATTCATTGCACTAAGGGGTTCTGAGCATACCTCTTGACTGACCAGATTGTTTCAGAATGACCAGGTTTATTGCTCATATTTCTCATCTGTTCCACAGATTCATTATTTTTGTTTCTTTGGTAAGTCACTGTGATGATCTGAGGATTTCTGTCAGTAAATGTTGACATACATTTCAGTTTTAGACCTCACATCCTTCAGAATATGTATGCTGAAACAAACCCTGTTACTCTAGCAACTTTCTACATTTATAAGAGCAATATTTAAAATAGGTCCCTAGTGTTGGCCTATTGTCCCCCCATTTTGACAGCCTTTGGCCAGATTTCTTGCACTAACAGATTGAGAGGTATGGCTCTGAGGTATGACTCCACTATATGTTATGAGTATATATATATATATATATATATATATATATATATATATATATATATATATATATATATATATACATTATATGTATATATTTTATATGTATATATATATTATGTATATATTTTTCCATATCTATGCATGTGTATATGTATATATACAAAACCTGAATGATTCTACAGAATCTTTTCCCTACTGTTGAATGACTCTACTGCGTGATATGTTTGAAAAAGCATCAGAAATCCTTACAGCTCAAATGGTGTAGTGGTGTATTACTCTGACTGTGATGTACAGGGCCCTGGGTTCAAGACTTGGCAGAGCTGATCATTTTGTTGCTAGGTAGAACAGTGGCTGATAGAGACAGCACGACTGAAACAGTTTTAAGTGGCTTTAAGCAGGTTTATGCAGGTTTGCACGATGCTAAGCAATGCCAACACACGTTAACCATAGAGATGCTTAATCTGTGTTGGCTTCACATATCATTGTGCAAACTCGCTTACTCCCGCTTACACCCACACTCATTTCTTCAAAAAAAAGGGATAATAGGAAAGTGGTGAAATAGGGGCATGTAGAGGGAATAACAATATGAAAGATAGCTAGTGGTGTGCAGGAAAGGTGTAGGAAAGGTCCATAGCTATCCATGTCTTATATAGCAACAGCTGTGCATTTGTACATAATTTTGGAGGTGAATTTGGACACTCAAACCCCAGAGAGATAGGGGTGAGGACAACAGAAATGTCTTGTCAAGCCAATTCCAACTGGACCACATTACATGTGTCCAGTGGACATGTGTGCGAAATGGACAGCTATATATGGGGTGATATATTTTTTGGGACAGATGCCCTTTTCTTTTTTTGGGGGGGTGAGAGTGGGATGTTGGGGAAGGATTGTAGGTATGTCTGGGGTGGTAGGTTGGATAGGGAGTCAAACAAGACAGATAGGACAGCAGACAGGGGTGGTATATGACATATGAGGGGGTAAACACATTTGAAAGGGAGGGTGTTTGGGAATCCGAAGCCCATGGGCCCCATATGGTTACAGTGGGACTGAGATATCCACTCATGGGAAGTCACCACTGCACCTTCACAGCCCCAAAGGTGGCTGTGCTGGGGGCTGGACATTAGGGGTGGCCTGCCTCTTGAGATGCACCTGTCAGCCCTCAATCTGATGCAGCTGCTCTCTGAACTCATATCCAAGGGTGCTGCACACCAAACCCCAGACCTGACTAGGGGGGTGACAGGCTCATGTCTGTGTCCACTCCCGGGGGGGGGACCTGTCCTCTGAGGCAGTTCCACCCAAAGATGGTGCAGGACCAGCAGAGGAGGGAGATCCAGGTTGGGTCCCAGACATGTTGGGGCCAGGTGCCATGGCCAGATGAGGCAGGACAGGTGGATCCACTGGAATCTGCTTTCCCAAACACGCTATGGAGTTAAGATTTTACAAAATATGCTGGTTAGTCATGAACAACACATTTCAAGATTAATTATAACAGCATGCATAGGTGTTCCAATTAACCTCATAAAACAGATTTGAAACAGTTACATAGCAAACATAACACATGCATAAATGGAACAACAGTATGCATCATAACAGCATGCCAGTAGCATTGATGACAACAGGCCACCAACAATTGTATTTGAACAAGGTATGTTAACATGCAAGCAATCAAACATATTAACAATAATATAACACAAGTCCCAACATTAGGGTTGGAGCACAACATACCCATAGTATATGAGTAATAATTATGGATGCAGATGAGGGGTGAGGGGAGAAACAAAAAGTTTATTAACAACTGTATATGTTTCTATTTTCCATAACAGTACTGCTCAATACTCTATGTGCCTGCCCTCACTTTACATCTAACTATGGCCCATAGCTTCTGTAGTACAAACATGCCTATTAAACTGTCAGTCTGTAATGGGAGGGCTACCCTGAACTGCTGTTATGTGAGTGTGCTACTGGCATACATCAACTGGTTTCCAATCTGTGTCCAGGATTATTTGCAGCAGTGACCACTAGCCATGACAGTGTGACACTTGAGAGACATGTATCTGGAATATACCTCTCAACCTCTTACAGTATGACAACTGGACAAAGCTATACATAAGAGTGAGACAAAGGCCCATAAAGATGGACAATTTTTAGATATTGTTCTTACAAACAGAAAGTTGATAAAATAACAGGTTTTCCATTTGCATGGCTTTTCTGAAAGATATGACATCTGACACTTGTATGTCTATCATTATTTTCTAACTTCATTCTATAATGATTTGGCACTGATTTGCCATGTCACCACTACTTTATGTAAAACAGACCAAAAATCTGAGATAAATATCTGCACATTCAGTGAATATCTGTACAGTTGAGAGGTATGATTCAGGAAGAGTGCATATTGTATGTACCTACTCTGCTGTCATTTGCAGGCAAGTGGTGGGACAATTGCACAGTTGTACAAGTTTATTAGGATACCCTTCATACAGCTACTGATGACATTTCCTTACCTGTAAAACCTGTGGGGAAAATATCTGTTAATATTACCTGACTTTTTTACATTTACTCCTGATTCCTTGTGTGTAGATTTGCACACATCTTAGTACCACTCCCTGAATTTGAGCCATGTCTGGGTGTGCAAAATTAGCAACTAAGCTATATCTCATCTCAGTGAGATACTTGGGAACTGCTGTTTCTTGTTTCACTGCTTTCTGCCTAATAGTCTCTTGGTTAGATAGTGTAAACTTGTAATCCTGTGATGCATGAATGACAGTTATTGTACTGTGCATTACTCCTTTGGATTAGTACAATCTGGAAAGCACAACACAAGGAAATGCCGCATGGCACACACTTTGATACTTTACATATTACTATTGAGGGTTCAGAGCTTAGTGCAGTATATATTTTACATTTAATTTATATCTCGTTTTACAGCTACAACATCTACAGTTTTTTTAGCAGGTTGTTCAAAGATGAACCTCAGTTAATGTATGCTGTCACAGCCATATTTGCTGTGAAGAACCTGTATGCATTCTATATATGTCTACAACAACATACCAGAATAAACAACATTTTTTGTAAGGGTCTTTATTGTACATTAATATTAGCCAGTCAAACTTCTTTAATTATTCAGTTCACACAGTAATAGTATACCTGCTAGCAGTAAACAATGTACTCATTCTTAGCTATTTGAAAAATATACTGCAAAATAAATTTGCACTCACCAGCCTGTTGGTGCAGCCTCAGCAGTCCTCTCTGCTGCAGCTGTAGGGGAGAAAAACACTTATTATGCATATCTGTTTTTCACATTCTCAGGCTAGTATTTGCTAGAAACTACTTGATACTTGCACACTACTGGATCATTCCAGTCCTGTCCATCTTGGACCCACTGGTCCAAGAGTGCCCCCTTCCTATGCTTTAGGTCGGCATAGTGGTGCCGTATCTGCTCACCCATCTGGGGGACACCAGAAGCACTGGTTAGGCCATTTGCGAGATGGTCCCAGGCCTGTGCTTTGTATTGGGAACCCTGGTACTAGCCCTGCAGCAGTCTATCCTCATGGTTTTTTACTAGTAGTCCAGCCATGACCCTGGACTCCTGAATGCTCCAGCGTTGCACCCAAAAGCACACTCCCTTTCCTACGTCAGCCATTATATTTGCACAGATGACCTATAACAGATTATGGCTGTATTCCAACCTGTGCCATTTAAATAGTACAATATTCCTGCCCTTTGCTGTTATTGGACGATTTTGAAAAGGTTAAGCTCTGCTAAGCAGTGTGCAACCTCACTAAACCAGTTTTAACACTGCTTAAAGGAGAAGACATTGAGCACTGTTTAACAGTGTGCAAATCCACTTAGCTGAGCTACCTGCTGCTTAGCATTCACGTCTTAGAAATGGTTACACCTGCTAAGCATAGGTGAGTATTGCTAATCATTGCTCACTTTTAATTTTTTAAATATATCAGAATACTGACTTGATTTATTATGTGTATATGATTTACATTACATGACAATGTGCTTTCCTTACATTGGCAAGGGGTGTGACTATATTGTATGGGACACTTGTGTATACATGGGTGGTTTCACATGTTACATGCACTCACACTTACATTTTACACCAGCTACACTACCCTGTTTGACAAAAAGCAGTTACTACATAATTTATGAGTAAAAAAAATAAGTTTAGCACTGCTTTTCCATATAAAAATAACTTGCTTGTCTTCGTACTCAAACCGTGAATGCCTGCATGTAAAGCCAGGGCCCTGACTACTACACTCTCTTGGCTTAGCAATTTCAGCTGTATATTTTTATTTATCTCCTATGGGATGTTAAAGCAATGGTAAGCGGAGGGCTTTAACATGCATACCAGCTTAGCTATGCTTAAACATTCCTTAGTATGTCAAAAAAAATATTTGTTATATTATTGTTATATTATTATGTTATATAGTGAGTATAGTGGTTTTCTAACAAGTCATTGAGGACTGCAGTCAGGAAATAATGGCATACATTTGACTTTCAGGCTTCTATCCTTCAGAAATTCATGCTAATGCATTTCCTGTTTTCTATCCACTTTTCTCAGTGTGTGAGGGCAATATTTAAGTGGTGTCCCTATTTTTAGTGTTGTGTCCCACCATTATTTGAGCCTTTGTCCACATGGACTGCTGTCAGAGAATATTGGCATACATTTGATTTTCAGACTTCTATCCTTCGGAAATTCATGCTAATGCATGACCTGTTTTCTATCAACTTTCTAGGTTTGTGAGGGCAATATGTAAGATGTGCCCTTTTCAGGGCTTTATCCCCCATTATCTGTGCCTTTGTAGACATTTCCTGCTTTAGCAGGTTGTGAGGGGTTGTATGGCACTTTTACAATGCAGGGGGTGTGTCACAGAACCTGTCACACCTCCCCTGCATTGCTTTCCTGCTGCCATTTGTATTTCAATGTCCATGGACACTGAAATGATCACTTATTTCAAATTTGGTCTCTGGGGACACTGAAATACTGGCATAGTATTAGAGAAATTCTCTAATATTATGCCAGATCTTGATTAGAAAGTGCCACTTCCTGAGTGCAGGGGGCATGTTCAATGTCCGTGGACTACTTAAGCATGCCCCCTGCACTCATTCACGGTTTATGTCTGTGTAGGTTAAACAGCAGTGTGTATTAATATGCAAGGCGCACTGCTGTGGCTACACGGAAACTTAACACTCCATGCAGGAATAGCACTATTCCTGCACAGAGTTTATTAAATCCAGGGGATGAAGAGGTTGTCTAGGCCACCTTGGGTGTTATTTTTTTAACATAACAATGTATGTACAAATAATGGTCTTTTGATTTATTTGCCAAAACCCATATGTATGTACATATCTTTATATTTTCTTTTTTGGAGAAGGGTGCTTGTGGAACAATTTATCTATGAGCATTAGATCATTGGATAGCATTAGTGTCTTTAAAAATGATAGAAAATTAGTTTGCTTTAAAAGTATTTGAACCAGGGCTTACTAATTGGTTACTAATTTGCCCCATGGGGCTTTTGAATTGTTTTCATAACATGTTGATCACTGAAAATGAATATCATAAAGGTCATCTGTATCTGTGTGAATAATTATGACGTCATATTTTGTGTTCCTGTCTAGTAGTTCTCCTAGTACATTAGAAATATGTCATATCTTTAAAGATGTAAGAGAAGAAATTTAATTTTTTCCTATGTGGATATCTCATAGCATTCTTGTTGTGCATTTTAGCATAGATTCATCAAATATTAACCCCTCTTTTAAAGTTATTGCATCATTAGTTATAATATTGCCAGTATAATTTAAACTTATATTCCTACTCATCTGATCTCCAGATTTAACTACAGGGTTTGAACTCTGTAGATTGTGCACATAATCCCTTGAGTCCCCAGTGCTGTACACTTTAACTTACTTATTACTGCTTCCTCTTGGCTGCTAAGATCGTGCACCATACTATTCTTCATTTCATGCTTTGTATTTTTGGGTGAATTTAAACATTGCATGTGACTTTGCAAGTTTTTTTTTCCTTTAATGAAGATCCTGTATCTCCTATTTCAGAAAAAAATAAGTCAACTATATTATTGTTAATCAATAAATCAAAAAATGTTACGAATCGTAAAACCTAATTTGTCTCAATGGGGCTTTTGAGTTCTTTTTATAACACTTTGAACACTGAAAACTGAATAACATGAAGATTATTAATAGCTAACTAATTAAAAATCTAACTAATTAAGTAACTGACCATAACTAAATAACTGCTGCCAAAATCATGGACTGAATCTAAATGCCAAAAAATGCATTAACTTTTCTTTTGAGAAGTTGTCTACCACAGGTAACTACCGCACTGACAATACACCCTTAAGATTTGACCTATTTGTTAGGGATTTGGGAACTTAAATATACAGTGACCAACCTTTTGGCCAACATGTATTCATTATTGACTCCAAAGAATTTTTCCTCAGGTAGATGGCAAATGCTGGAGGTGTGATGGGGAAGAAAGAGGTAACTGGGAACATACTTTCTGGGGGATAATGAGTTGGCAGACTCTCAAGATTGCCTGCAGACTACTCTGTCAGAGATGCTGGGTGAGCAAATTGATGTAACTGAGGAAAGTATTTTTTGACCTATGGTACAGAATCGGAATTGCTTAAAGATACCAAGGTCTTGATGATTCTAATTATGGTGCCTGCCAAAAAAGCAATTACTAGAAAATGAAAACTGAAGTTTAAACAAACCATACTAGAAGTAGTGAATATAGTAACTGAGATAATACAACTGGAATTGGGATCTTTAGAGCAGTGTAGGAGTAAATTACATAGAATAAATGGGAATTTTGGGAAAAATAAATGTGGGGGGTGAGTTTCAAAAGAAGGCAGGATTTGAATGACCTATGTTATGTTTGGCTGACAATGACTACATAGATTATAAGTGATGTATAATGTTTCCAACTAAAATTATGGTGGTAATTCAATAAACCCTACATGGAGTGATTCTCTGTGTAGGAATAGTGTAGTACCCCGAACATGGAATATGGCTGCTGAGCGATATAGGAAACAGGGCTGGGTGTGGAATGCAAATCAGCTCATAGGCTGGTGAAAAACATGCAAATGAGGTGATTTTTCAATTCACAAACAGAAAGGAACCCGTGTAGGTGCCATGTTAGCATAAAAAAATGTACATGGTTACAAACCATGTACCAGAGTATAAAATTTAAATAGGGACTGTAACAGCCGAAATAAAAGGTTGTATATCGCAGAGTAGTCAAGAAAATGGCCAAAACCATGGTCATTGACTTAAAATAGTAATACAATATATGAAAAATTAATCTTTTTTTGTATACATATGCCATGTTTAAGCAGAGCACAGAGACATGCAAACATGTTATTTTGTAAAAAAAAATAATAATAATAATAAAAATAAAAAGTGTAAAATATGAAATTTAAAGCTATGCAAAAGTATTGCATGTAACGGCCAGCATGCCGAATCATGCAATGGCAGGTTATAGTGGTAGCTAAGGAGACAGGCCCAGGTGTAGTGCAGTATCCAGGGTATATGCAATTAGATGTATGTAAACGAGCCAGGGTTATTGAATAGCAAAAAGGGCCACCATGTCCGTAGGTACTAACTGTGGTAGGGCTAGAACTGTTTTGGTGTAGGCAGAACAGATAACTAACATCAAAAGGGGGCGTGTCACACCATATTTAGGCAGATTGGAGCTTAGCAGCACCTGATTGCACTCAGCTAAGCACGGCTAAGCCGGGGGGGGGCGTGTTTGAGGCTGCTAAGTTATACTTAGCCCGGTGGTGCGTGTTTTAGCTGGTTAAAGAAAAGCTAAGCATGCCGTATACAGGGGAGGGTAGAAACTGCTGAACAATGTTTATACTAGAACCCTGGTTTGCACAGTGTGTTGCGGAGCTTAGCAGTGGAAGAAATTTTAAAAAAAATAAATAAATAAAAGGAAATAGTCTGGGAAAGCCAGTCAAGTATAAATGACTGATAAGCACTATTGCACTGACACTGGCTCATTCAAACCCCTCAATGATATACCTGTCAGGTGGAATGTATCATAGTCAGCCAATCACACAGGCTGTATCTGCAGCACACCAGTATAAAGTATGCATACTATCTTCAATCCAATTTTCTCCACATGCTCTGCATCATTGGAGTACACACTTGGGAATTTCAACTGACAAAATGTTAGGGGCTGCTGCTGCTCTGCTATATCTATATGTGCTACAGGCTGAGGTCAGTAATGATGCTGATGCTGACAATAGGCAGAGACTGAGGAGGGGAAGAGTGTTCAGGCCGAAGGTAACCTTTCAGGGCTACATGAGCTGGAGATAGTAGAGCGCTACAGGATGGACAGGGACATACTACAGGAACTCACAGAGCTCTGCTGCCCTCATCTCAGACCCAGAGCCAGCAGAGGGGAACCCATCCCAGTGGAAACAAATGTATTTGTAACCTTAAGAATACTAACTACAGGTACCTTCCAAAGACCTACTGGGGATATCACGGGGGTCTCACAGGCATCCGCACCCAGGGTACTCCACCATTTCCTGGATATTATGTTAACACATGCCAGTGAGCACATTTATTTCCCCAGCACCCCTGAGGAGAAGACCAGCAATATGCCTTTCTTCCACCATGTAGCACACTCCGCAGAGGTATTGGGTGCCATAGACTGCACTCATGTGCACATAAAAGCACCACCTAGTAAGGAGGGTAGAGTCTACATCAACCATAAGGGGTATCTCTCCATCAACTGCCAGGTTGTGTGCAATGCCCACAGCATTATCATCGATGTGTGTGATGGCAGCCCTGGATGTTATCAAGACTCCCACATCTGGCATGCATCACAGCTGTGCCAGGTATTTGCCAAAGGGGACATCCCATATGGCCATCTACTGGGGGATGCTGGCTATGCACTGGAACCATGGATGATGACACCCATCAGAAATGCACATACACCAACTGAAGAATGCCATAATTAGGCCCACGCACAAACTAGGAACATTGTTGAGCATGTGTTTGGGCTGCTGAAGCCACGGTTCTGCTGCCTTGACATATCTGATGGAGCAATGAAGTACTCTTCAACTACATATGCACACATGTTCATAGTATGTGCCATATTACACAATATGATCCTGCGGAAACAGCTGTGGCAGGAACATCAGAGGGAAGGGACACACAGCCCCCCACCATTGTCAAGGTCCCAGGTGGACCCCCTGAGCCTGTCCCTGTAGGCAGACATAGGCATGCCCAGTACACCCTGGGGTTGGCAAAGAGGCAATGCACAGCAAATGCACTGACAACCTAGGGACCCAGGGACTGACACCTCACTCACATACACAGCAAAAAGGATGCCAGCCACATCACACTACCTGTATCTTACCATGTATAGGCTGTATACTGCGTGCATCCAACCAAGTCAGCCCTGAAGTACTATCCTCTCAACTACTGCAGGCACAAGGTAAGTCACTCTTCTTAACAACAAATGAATGGGGTAGTAGACTGTGGTAGCATATCTATGGTACTGTGGCATGTATGCAAGGGAATGGAGTGGGCTACCTGGATAACAGCAGACAACTCATGGCTATGTGGGACAACAGGGACTCTCTGCCAAATACTGGCTGCCACAGAATATGCATTAGGCCCCAAGACAGTAAAACCCACTGCACTATGTGAGAGACTTACAAACAGCAGGGTCATAGGACAGATGCATGGATGTTAATGTTGGAGTCCCATACATACCTCTCAACCTTTTAGAGCAAGAAATCTGTACAAAGCCATAAAGAAATGTGGGGCAAAAGCCCCAAAACAGGAACAATTTTTAAAACTTATTCTTACAAAGTTAGAAAGTTGATAGAATAAACAGGTGTTGCACTAGCATGAATTCCCTGAAGGGTAAGAAATCTGAAACTCAAATGTCTGTCATTAGTTTCTAACGTCAGTCTGAAATGATTTCCTAGTAATTTTCCAGACAATCACAATTTTATGAAAAATGGACCCAGAATATGTGGCAAACATCTGGATATTCTGCAAAAATCTGTACATTTGAGAGGTATGGTCCCCTACCCCCGATATACCTGTGTTCAGATAGGACTGCAGTAACATTTATGCTTGTAAGGTAATAGCAGCAGACCATGCATTTCCAGGGCTGTTCCAATTAACTTGCTAATGTGTTCCCTTTCCACAATATGCAGGGGTCAATGTGCTATGTATGTGTGTGGCTAATAATGTCAGGAAGTAAACAGCACTGACTGGTGGCTGTTGTGGCTTAGTGGGCTAAGTACATAACAGTGGTTGACAGGGTCCATGGTTCAAGACTGGCCGTGCCTACAATTTTGCATGTCAGCTACATCTACAGTAGGAGTTCTACAAACTGTACAGAAGTCAATATTTGTTACTGTAGGAAAGCTGGAAAATGGAGGTACAAGGGGCCACAGATATGGACAGTACACAGCTATGAGTAACCTAGATGGTGCCTAGTAGAACAGCAGGTTGTAACAAGTCAGTCTAGTGCTAGGATATAAAGGCTGCCACGTAACGTAGCACCATGATGTGAAGGCTGTCATATAACTGTGTCAGTACTGACAATGTCAGTGGGCACCATCCATACCCCACGAATGACAAGGCTTCTCAGAATGTCCACACATATGCCTCATATATCTGATCTGTTTGTCATAACATTGCATTAGTCTGGCAAACTACTGGCAAACCAATAAAGGTTGATATGAAAATATCAATGACAGACAGTTGAAATGCAGATTTCATACCCATAAGAAAATGCAAGCTAATACAAAACCATTCTACCAACTGTCTACATTTGGAAAAACAATATTAAGATCCTGTCCCCATGTCTGAGCCTAAGTCCGACTGTTATATATGGCCCTGACAAGATGACTGGCTGTAACAGCTGGAGAGGTATGGCCAACATGTAGCCTTATAATGACAGTACAGCACAAACTGACTGAGGACTAGAGCAGATGTATGGGGCACAAAGCTGGCCAACATGCTAAACAGGTACAGTCAGAGGTGTGAAGTCCGTAATCCTGTGTGTGATGTTACAACTTCTACCCCAGTCACACCATAACTACAACTACTTAAGATCAGCAACTGTGGGCAAAGCCGGCTACTGGAGCAGAGCAGAACAAAGGAACACATATAAGGGGAAGGAGGAACCACTGGCCAGACAAGTGAAGAATGTGCAGACTAGAACAATTCATGCAGTAGCATGTGTTGCCTGCAGTGTATGGAGTCAGTAAACAATTGTCTGTCAGTGGTTCCTCACATTAATATATACTGATCTGCCACTGGCATACCAGGACATCACAGTGCTGTGTAAAATGTACCTCACATATTATGCAAACCTCTGCTAATTTCAATACACTCTGTACCCACAATATATATGACTCAGTTAATAAGGATAGCACACAGCCAGGAGATCTCTCAGCCTGTATATCAGTGAGATGCTGGACTATTTACACATTTTCATCAGTCAATTGGCTGTAGCACACAAAATCCTGGACTGGAGTACAGGTAGGTCTGGCCTAGAGTCCCAGTGTTACTATTGATGGTCATACTGGACATGCTCTTACACTTAGCTACCTTCAGCCCATGTTTGAACCCACATCTGAATATAGAACTGAGATTTACATATATCACTTGTGCATACAGACAGCTATGTACACCTTAACTGTCTATCCCCACCCCCATCAAACATATTTACCACCATCTATCTGTATGTGGTACATATAATATTTTTCTGGATCTGTTGAGTGTGATATGCATACAGATATATAGGTAATATATACAAATATATCATTTATAGAGAGGCAGAAACAGGGGAAGAGAGAGTGAGAGAAATAGAGAGACAGAGAGAGAGAGAGAGAGAGACAGAGAGAGAGACAGAGACATTGAAAGACATAACGTGATGTACTGTTGCAGCCACATGTACACCAATTTTAACCAGTGGCATATGCAAATACTATAATGAGCTCCATTGTGTAATAGTAGGCAGGTAGGGGTTGTAATCTCACATCAGTCACTATGTGTGTGTGTGTGTTTGTGTGTGTGTGTGTGTGTGTGTGTGTGTGTGTGTGTGTGTGTGTGTGCGTGTGTGTGCGTGTGTGTGTGCGTGTGTGTGTTTCTATATGTATTACACATACAGCAGAATTCACATGCCCAATAGGCCTATGTCTGTGTAATGGCCACCCATGTTTTGGCCCTGTGACTAGTGTCCTCCACAACAGTGGTCTCCCTGTCATCAGCTGCTGATGTCATCCACCCCAAGAGCAGAGCCAGACTCCCTCCCCATATGTAAGTCTCGTATTGCATGCAATAAGTACATAGTACTATATAGTAGACCATAAGATAGGTAGTGGTTCTAATCCCAACAATGATAACTCAGTGAGTGTGTGTGCATGTGTGTATATAACCTTATAGCTGTGTGTATCTCCTGCATATGTGTATGCAATGCCAATACATTTTGAGGCCTGTTCTACCCTGTTAACCCCCCAATGCTCTACTTCGCAGGGCTTGTTGATGTCATTCACCTTATGTGGACATTTACACAGTCCCTAGCCATATAAGTCTGTGGCACAAGCGATATGCATGTAGCACTATAGTGTAGACTGTTAGGTAATGGTTCTAAGTCCAACAATGGCAACTCAGTGTGTACCAGTATATTTCCTTGTGGCTGTGTGTATTTCCTGCTTATGTGTGTGCAATGCCAATGCATGTTGAGGCCTGTTCCACCCTGTTAACCCCCCATTGCACTACTTTACAGGGCCTGCTGATGTCATCCACCTTAGTTTTGCCATTAGACACTCACCAGGCATATAAATTACATGGTGCATGCAATAAGTATGTAGCACTATAATGCATAGAACTACATAGGTAGGGGTTCAAATCTCAATGCTGCCAACTGTATATGTGTGCGTGGAGCATATCCCGTGTGTTGGTTATACCATTTTGAGGCCTGAGGACCCCCCCAATGCAGTTCTTTACAAGGTCTGTTGATGTCATCCATCTTAGATGCACCATTTGACACTCTCCAGGCCATACCTCTCAACTGGACAGAGTTTTGCAGAATGTCCAGATGTTTGGCTCATATATTTGGTCTGTTTCTCATAAAATTGTGGTTTTCTGTCAAATCATTTGCAAATCACTGAGAGTAGAAGTCAGAAAATAATAACAGGCATTTGAGTATAAGACTTCATACCCTTCACAAAATTCATGTTAATGCAAAACCTGTTACTCTATCAGTTATCTAAGTTTGTAAGAGCAATATGTAAAATGTGTCCCTATTTTTTAGCTTTTTTCCCCCATTATTGAAGGCTTTGTCCAGATTTATTGCTGTTAGAGGTTGAGAGGTATGCCTAAGGTGTATAAGCCCCATGGTGTATGCAATAAGTACATAGTGCTATAGTACATGCAACTAAATAGATAAGGGTTCTAATCTCAATACTGACAACTGTGTGAGTGAATGTGTCTGTGTATGCACATTCCCTGTAGCAGTGTGGTTGTAGTGTGTGTGTGTGTGTGTGTGTGTGTGTGTGTGTGTGTGTGTGTGTGTGTGTGTGTGTGTGTAGCAATTATACCATTTTGTGTGCCTGTTCCACCATGTTAACTCCCCCATCGCCAACCTATTCAGGGCCTACAGATGTCATCCACCTTAGATGCAGAGTTAGACATTTTCAAATGCAATAGCACTGTGGCGCATGCAATATGTACATCAGTCTATAGTGTAGCTAACTGGATAAGTAGGTGTCATAATCTCAAAAGTGGCAACTCTGCATGTATGTGTGTTTGAATAGATATCCCACTGCAGCACAGTGTGTGTGGGTGTTTGTTATACCATTTTAAGGGCCTGTTAATCCTCGTGCAATCCTTACAGCACCTGCAGATGTCATCCACCTGAACAGTAATGGCAAACACTGCAAACTTGTATAAGCTCCGTGGTGCATGTGATGTGTATAGACCACTATCATATGTAAAACTAGCCAGGTAGGGGTTCTACTTTCAACAAGAGCAGTTCATGAGTGGGTGGGTGTGTATGCTTGTAGGTATGTATGTATGTATATCCCCTAGTAGCGGTTTGACTGTGTTAGGGCCACCACCATACCTCTCAACCCCTTAGAGAAAGACATCTGGATAAAGCAGTACAGAAAAGTGGGACAAATGCCAAATATTAGGCTCAATCTTTAAATATTGCTCTGACAAACATATAAAGTAGATAGCATAACAGGTTGTGCATTTGCATGCATTTTCTGAAGGGTATGAAGTCTGACATGAAAATATCTGTCATTATTGTCTAACATCGGTCTTTGAAGATTTACCACTAATGTGTCAGAAACCCACAATGTTACAAATGGAACAAAAATATGTGGCCAACATCAGGACATTCTGCAGAAATCTTTAGAGGTGAGAGGTATGGCCGCTACCTGTCCCACTATACAGATTACAGTCCATGTTTGGCCAGAGGTGACCCGTGGCAATGACTCAAACAATACAGAGGTCTCCAGAGTGCAGGACAACAAATATTTCCCAAAGTTGTCTACTAGATGCATAAAGCAGTTATTTCACATCAGAAGCACCTTAATGTTATGAGAAATAGCATAAGCTATGGTAATGTGAGACAAAGAAGCTGTCATATTGGCAGACCAATAGAAGTCCTGTCTGTTGCACTTGCCGTGGGTATGGTTTGTCCTGCCAAGTCTCACGATACTACAAGAAGAGTCGCGCATTGCACATTTGAAAAAGTGGCAACCCCACTCTGTGTTGCTATGTGTGTACAATATGTAGACATGTGTATGCCCTGTGAGTAGCTGCTGCCCCCAGTGACCCACACATATCTTGGCATGAATTCTAACTGCCACCACCCACGTATGTAGGTATTGCCTAAGGCTGTGGCAACTGTAAGTAGTGTGCTGTCTGTCATTAATCCACAGACTGATATTAATACACTGCAATGGGGTCATACAGCAGGTATGGAATGGTGCCAAGGTCCAGGCCTCAAGCTGAATGCAGAAAACAGTACCATCATACCATATGGTGAGGACACAGCCCCACTATTTCCAACATTCAATGGCAACCCCATAAACACACAACCTGAGCTGACAGACCTGGGTAGTCAGGTTGATAACACTGTTGCATTCAGTCATCAAATAGTGGCGGTAGTCAGAAAAGCCTTGGACATAGTTCACCACATAGGTAAATGGACTGCATCGAGACAAAAGGTGGACATTACCTCTGTATAATCCTCAGTCAGTACAACAATAAATTATCATCATGGCCGGTCTGGTATGTACCTATGAAAACATCTGGAGCAACTGGAATGGCTATGTTAACATCAAAAAGAAATGGACCAGCACCAGAATCTATATATATATATATATATATATATATATATATATATATATATAGATATATATATATATATATATATAGATATACATATATATACATATATATATATATATATATATATATATATATATATATATAAACTAATAACACACAAAGGGTGAAAAAAACAAAGCATACTGATTTCAGCATATACCTTCATCAGTGCTACCTAGCTAATCATATTACAAACAGTTTATAAATCATAGCATGTAATTAGTGCATCACACAAATAGCCAATCACAATTGTTCATTAAGTACCGGAGGGAATAAAGCTCCTAATTTAATTATCCACATCTTTTCCTTAAAGTTCAAAAAAGAATGTAAATCTTCTGAGGATGTATTTTGTTTATAAATTCTATCTATAATTGTGAACCTAAACCCGGCAGAAGGATGTTTTAACTGATATTTGTATAAGGCATTTGTACTTCTGTGGCATTTAATGTCACTCATATATTCTGATATTCTGAGTTTGAATGGACGAGAGGTTTGCCCTACATAAAAGGCAGAACAAGTGCAATTCACTAAATAAATAACCCAAGCACTGACACAGTTCCCAAAAACTTTGATATCATACACTTTGGAACAATTGAAAGAAGTAAATGAACTTTGTTTGGGGACCATCTTACTAAATCTGCAGTGTCCACACGAAAAACAACCCATTAATGGGTCCCCTTGTAATGTATTTTGTGACCTGTTCTGAACAGCCTGATTTCCCTTTTTGTAGTGATTGAATCAACCACCTATGTTTTTTCCTCTTCTGTAACAAAACCTACATCTAAGTGGTAAGAACATAGCTAGTCTATCCTCCATGTGTAAAATTTCCCAATGTTTGTGTATGATTTGTTGCAGATATCTAGTATTGCCACCAGCTTCCATAATAAATCTGAAATATGAATCAGATGCATGGCTTTTATTCCTATATGAAAGAGTCTGCTTTCTACTGACTTGTTGTGCCATCCTACTAGCTGAGTCTACATCTTGTTTTCGATAACCTCTATTGTAGAATCTTTGGGCCATGTCATATGCCTGTATGTTATAATTGTCCAAAGTTGAACATATTCTTTTAAGCCTTAAAAATTGGGACTTGGGAATGCTGTTTATAACATGGGGAGGATGACAACTGGAAGCGTGCAACAAATTTAATAAACTGGGGATATTTCCTATAAACATTACTAATGAGTGTACCATCCTCCAATATTCTAACCTCAACATCTAAGAAGGTAATACTCTCCCAATGGTAATTCAGTGTGAATTGAATCCCCCATTTGTTTTCATTGAGATACTCAATTCACTCGCTCAAATATTGCTCATCTGAACACCATATTAACCAAGATTCATCTAAGTACCAATGCCAGATGTTAATTTCCCCAAGAAATAAATTGTGGCTGATATCATATATTAGATGGTGTTTAACATAACCCATAAACAGATCTGCATAACAGGAGCGAAAGACGCTCCCATAGCAGTACTCTTCAGTTGCAAGTAGCATAGATTATCAAAATAAAAAAACATTTTTGCTTAGCACATGTTCTGTTAGGCATAGGAGGAATGTGTTGAAGTCAGGTGAGTAAAGGGAAATTCTTGAAAGCCAAAACTCAAGAGCCAGTAGACCCACCCAGTGAGGAATGTTTGTATATAGTGCACTAACATCTAATGTGCAGAATAACCAACCATTTTCCAACTGCATGTTATCTATGATGTTCAAAAATTGTGTGGTGTCTTGGATTCATGCTTTTACATGTGTCAACAAAGGTTTCAAATATTTTGTCAAACATTTTGAGAGAAGTTCCGTCAAGGATCCTCACCCCGACACTATTGGTCTATCCAGAGGTTTTTTGTAATTTTTATGTATTTTGGGTAGCATATAAAAAAATTGTCTGACAGGATTCACTACCGCTAAGTGATGTTTAGTCTGTTTAGATATAATGCCTTCTTCACAAGACAATGTAAGAAAATAGTCTATTTCGTATTTGAAAATATTAGTTGGGTCCAAATCCATGTGCTGATAGTGTTATTGATCCGAAAGTTGACTAATGGCGTCATTATAATACCTATGCTAATCCTTGACAACCACTGCTCCCCCTTTTTCTGCTTGATTAATTACTATATCCTTGTTTCTACTATCTATATAAAGCCATACATTCATCTTTTGTAATATTATCCTGATGATATTCTGCATGTCTAACATTGGAAAAGTGTAACTCTTTCAGTACTAGATTCTGAAAAATGGCTACATTTTTGTTCATAGGAGGTACAAAAGTAGAAGTCCTGAACCTGAAACTATGTGAATCTTCAACACACAGTTCAGAATTCTCAAAATATAACTTCAAATTTAATTTGCAGCAAAAACTAATGACATCTTGTGCAAAAGAATATTCTGTCACTATAAAATTAACTACATATGCCATGCCTTTATTGAACAAATTTTGTTTTACTTGTGTAAGTTCCAAAGATGAAATATTATGAACATTCAAACAACTATTTATCTGTAAGTTAATGCAGCCAGCATGGCTTCCAGACTTGTTCCTGCCTCTTCTATGTTTTCTCCCTCCCTGCCTAGATCTCCCAAAGGGAAATCCACATTGCCCTTTTTTGTAGGTGGTGAGCTGTGTGAAGCCACATCTTCATTGTTTGCATTAGAGAAAAACTCATCCCCTGAAGTATCTGATTTAGGTTTGGTCTTTTTTAATATAGATCTCTTTCTCTTTCTTTTAAAATTGGGCTGAAAAGGGTTTTGTTTGTTGTCACTGAACTGAACTGTCTTTTTAACTACAAACAGGTTCCCTGTGGAATAGTCCCTGACATCTCTCTGAAATTTTTTGATCATTTTAGTTTTTCAATCTTGTTCTAGTTGCGTTAAACTTTCTGAAAGCAAAGAAACATGTTCTTGATACATATTATGATCTTTATAACCCTGCAGTTTAGTACATACATCCCCTATACTTTCAGTCAAAGACACAATTCTTCATTCATAGAATTCAATCAAAATTTTTGACAAAACTCAATGAAGATGAGTTTTGTACCTGTTGCCATTGGGTTAATAAAGTTTCATCAACCCCCTTTACAAATGGTTGTATCCTGACTTTCAAACCTTGTGGAGTGATGTTTTTATTAGAATACACCTTGAATAACCTAAGATGCCATATTTGAGTTCTCAACTCTTTCATCTCATTTATTAGTCTAAAAATAAATGCTTACATGAATCATACTGAGATGAATTAACATCTCCACCTTTGGTCGATGATACACAAACATCAAAAATGTTTATATCATCCCTATCAGCCAAAAGGCTTTGAGTAATATTAGTAAGATCCATGTTAATTCTCTTATATTGGCAAATGCTGACAAAAAATATTCACAAATGTAAATGATAAACCCCAGCTATAAACAATATTAATATAAAGGCTATTCAAAAATGGTGTCCTAAGATTAAGTATAGTGTACACATAATCAGTAATTAGATCAACAAAATTATTAGTTCTCAAAAGTCAGTAGTGAGTTAAAATATAACACTTATGAGGCCTGAGAGCACAAAACTGACATTCCTTACATAAATGATTATCATATCCTACCCATCTAATAAAATTGAAAATTGTTTACAAAACGTTCCACCCGTGTCATCAATAATTTACAACCACAATTGTTGAATTACAACAATCCCCCTGTAGATAGCCAAACATAAATAGAAAAAACACAATTCTGCACAATTAGTATTTTGGCTGTGTGAATGAATAATATGACAAAATCATCCTGTGTTCATGAAAAACAGATATCCCAAATTCACATCCGTAATTCTTTTCTAACATAGATAAGTATGAGGCTCAAAATCAGTCATTTTGTGTGTTCACTTAAAACTTTGAGATGTCAGCATTCTCTTCTTCATCCAATGATCTTATAACCATGTGGCTCAACACAAAAAATGTTCATAAAAACATACTGAACATACTGTGATAAAGCCCCAGCAAACGAGACTATAAACAGTAATATGAAGCCATTACCCAATAACTGGATAAATAGATCCTTATAGCATTGGTAAATCAAAAATAAAAAAAATGTAGAAACCAACACAGTATGTCCTCCAAAACCTATAGATATCAGCTTTCGCTTCTTCATCAAACAATCTTAAAAAATATGTTTCTACACCATGACTATTCATAGGCCTCTGATATATATGCCATATGAGCCCCTGTGCCATTTGAGAAAAGAAAATCATTCATGGACAACTTATCTTTGTTTGAAACAGGGCAAATATTTCTTGTTCAATACATAAAAATTGCCTGGCTAAAAATCTAACTCAATTATATGACCTAAACTGATTATTTATATGCATTGCAATACAAATAATAAATAATCATATACATGACAACATCATACCCCTAGTTCTCAATAAATGAAAACTTTATAGAGCCAACAACTTTCAAAATGTATGCATCACCTATATAACTGGTATGCATTAATGATGTTGATGTCCCAATATATATGACTGAATCCACGAACGAAAATATTTATTTCCATATGTAGGGGAAACAAATGCTTCAAAAGTTCATACCCAACAAAAAATTATTTGTTCCCAAAGTTGTATATGTAAGAATGATAAAGCCTAAAGTCCAGTATATCAAAAACACTTAGAATAAGCAATTACATTCGCCAAATATAGTTGTTTAGTCCAAATTGCCCATAACAAGCAGCATCGACATTTATACGTAACTCAACACTGTCGACTGCAGAATAAGGCCCAAAGTTGTATATGTAAGAACGACACAGCCTAAAGTCCTTTACACCAAAAATACTTGAATTCAGCCTATACTTTCACCCAATATGAATGTTTAATCCAAAATACCCATAGCAAGCAGCTTTCACCCTTATCCGCCACTTAACACTGATGACTCCAGAATAAGGCCTCCATTCTCAGTCAAAATCAACACTGTCACAGGAACACTCCCTCCAAGTAGCTCATAATATGAGCATCTAATCCAAACTTCGGTGCAATGCTCGCCTGTAAATCATAAAATCATAAATGAGAGGCAAGCTCAACAGAACATCCAAAAACTTAATGGCAATAATCCCTCAGATAAGAGCGCAATATTAAATGCGGATCCACCAACAGCGCGGGGAAACAGAAGCCATGTTGGAGACAGAAAACCAAGTCCCACATAAGTACGGCAATGTGCATGGCCCAAACTACCAATAGACATCAAAAACAAATGGACCAGCACCAGAAAAATATAACTGTGTGCTTGAACTCCCGTTGATGAATATATATAACTCATAACACTCAAAGGGTGAAAAAAAAAAGCATACCGGTTTCAGCATATAGCCTTCATCAGTGCTACCTAGCTAATCATATTACAAACAGTTTATATATCATAGCATGTAATTAATGCACCACACAAATAACCAATCACCATTGTTCATTAAGTCCTGGAGGGAATAAAGCTCCTAATTTAATTATCCACGTCTGTACCTTGGCAATGTTGTGCTCAGCCCTTCAACAGCTGCCCCATATATGTGAGTCTAACTCTTTGTGCAGTACCAGCACAACAGGTCTGAATCACATATGTGACAGAAAAAAAGCCTGCTGTAGAGACAGGTTTGTCTCCCAGAGTCTGGCCTGTCTCAGGAATGCACTTCCCAAACATGTCAAACAGAGTACTATGCAGACCCTCATCAAGTGCATTCGTGACAAGTGGGTGGGAGAACAGAAATCTGTCCCAGGGGTCCAACTTGTGTCCATCAGTGCCAGGTGCTGATAGATGATTCTGTTGAGGATAATGTAATGGCAAAGCTTGTAAGGGACTCAGCACCAGTACTCTAGTAACCTTCTGTGGACCTATGAACCTGCGATTCTATGGAACTTTCAGGTGACATGTATCAAGAGTAGCATGCTGTGTCAAGGGGGTATACATGCAAGATTACACTGTCTGCCCCCATTGTCCATCACACACTGTTCCACACATACGCACCTCAGTAAACATACACATATACAGCCATACCTTGGAGATGAAAAAGTCTCTGCATTGCCACTATGCCATCCTGAGCTTCTGTAATGGCAACAGGTCCTCATAACTTAAGACACACAGACACCTGGAACAGAAACATAATAATTTCTGTGAGACAACAGTCAGACATCAGTACTAACAGCAATAAAGCTTCATGGCAGAAAGGTACATACACTTTTATATGTACACATGATGATTGGCAGCAGACAGCACCTTACAGGGCATAACATTACTGCACTACAAACTGCCATTAACTGTACTATATTCATCCTGTGCATCAGACACATATTAGCATGTCCCTGCATCGATGGTATGGATAACAGGGAAGTGGCACAGATATCACATGCACAGGGTGTGGTGTGGGGCTGCCAAAGGCCTAAGCTGTGCCATACAGTTGACACTGTGTGTGTGTGTGTGTGTGTGTGTGTGTGTGTGTGTGTGTGTGTGTGTGTGTGTGTGTGTCTGGAGGGGTGCTGGCCAGTTGGGCCATGGAGAGGAGCTGTGTGTGTGTCTGTTGGTGACCTGCATGTGACAGTGATGTGTGACTGTGTGCATGCACACAGTCAAGCCATGTGCTAGACCTACATGAGGGTATGTTGGACAGCTGTGGACCGTACATGGCAGAATGTACAGTTCACTTTCTTTGGCCATGAACATGTGAACGGGTTCCACCAGGAATGGCACTGGCACCACCATGCCCAGGTCCAGATGCAGTGCTACTTGCTGATGGAGACTGGTGTCTGCTGGGTCTGTGTCCCTCAAGGAACCACCCAGGACCACGTCCCCATAGCCTGTCACATTGTGATGTGGACAGCACCCTCCCTTTGGTAGTCCTGGTGGTACTGCCACTATGGGAGTGTGACTGTGCATGGCCATGTGGGCTCTCAGCTGATGTTTTTGCTGACCTATGTCCTTGTGTTGGATGCCCTACTCCCACCACATGTTCAAGCACAGACATTGCGTGGTTAAGGACTGACAATGTCTCACCCCACTGTCTAGCCACTACTTCAGCAAAATGACGTAAGGCATCACCAATGCCTTGGATGGAGTCATGCATTCCAGGCAGTGTGGCATCCATGACCCTGAGCATCCATCTGGTATATGGTTCACAATATGCCTATGGCTCCATGACAGATGGAAACATGCATTAGGTGACATGTGCTGTGACACCTCTGGCAGGTGCCAAATGGGCAGCAGTCGTCCTTCAAGCACCGTTGTCAATCTGCCTGTGTGGGACCTCACCAGCACTCTGGCTATGGTTAGTGTCTACAGTCACAGGTGCCATAGTTCCGACTCCTCTACTCAATGCCACCACCCTCTGACTGCCCAATATCTGTGGCTTCTGGGGACTGAGTATATGTGGGCATACTGGCTGTGTGCAGGGACAATGGAGTGGAAGTTGGATGTCAACCAATGGGACAGATTCAGCCTCCAGCAACCCCACCTGTGCCTAACAATGGCCACCATCATAATCAAAGTCCAATTTGACACTAACATCAGGTTGTGATGGGGGCACACTCCCACCCCCATGGTCACCTGTGAAGGGAAGACAACATGACTACATTAATTCCTACACTATAAGTGTCTAGTGATCCAGACACACACACACACACACACACACACACACACACACACACACACACACACACACACACACACACACACACTCAGGTGAGGTACCACAAGGGCATTATACAGACCACGCCTTCTGAGTGATGCCATGCACGACATACAATCAGACCACAACAAACACACTCAAGACAGACCCTCAACAACATGCAGTGCAGCTACGTCCAGTTAATGTTGCTAGTACTGTACACCTGTGAGATATGTGACAAGTCAGAGTATGTGATGGACCTTCAACTAAAACATACTGCACCCATTTCCACAATAGTAATGCACCCCTGTAGATCAGACTCGCTACACCTTTACAAAAATACATGCTAATATGTTACAGCTCCTGCAAATATGCTACTGTGATTACCGATGTAATACACTGTGGTGAACCCTGCCACAAGTGAACATGCATGTATTGCAATATGGCTAAGCTTAACAGTAGTGTCCATGGCAAACTGACAACCCTTAACATACCTAGGGTATAGATGACCCATAACAAGACAGTTCCACACTCACTGGCTACAGGATGATGGACCCCAGCCATACCCAAGGTACCTATGGTTTTGTGGGGGAGAGGTATTGTCAGCAGACACACATGTGGCATTGGTACAGGATAATATGTGCATTTATCAACATGCACAGTACAAACTGTGATACTATCCAAATTGCTAAAATTCACAATATGTGTGCACATGCATGCATTACAAAACCCCACCCACAAATGCAGATTGACCTGACATATGTGTACAGATATGCAGAGGCTGCCACTATGAATGCTACACAACTAATGTGATGACCACTGGAGGCTTACCTGGATGCTACTTGGCTGTGTAATCTGTGCAACCCACCTCCACTACATATGTTGTGATAGTTTGCCAGGAACTCCTCTGTGGTCAAGAGTGGTAGTTGTATAGCAGGCCCTCCCCTGGTGCCAGCATGGTCCGTGGCCATAGCTGCAGCCCTTTGCCATGCATGATGTACAATATCTGTGGCATGGTGTGGGACCTGTTCATAGCTTCTGTCCCGCTGGCCCATATCATTCACCATTGCTATGAGGTCTTCCCACAGTGCAGCACATTCTTGCTGGTTATAGTCAGTCCTTGACAACAGCACTTGGTGATGGAGTCACAGGGTATCAATTATGGCGGTGATCTCAGCTTCTGAGAAAGGTGGATTGAGATGTCTATACATCCTACCTGAAAAACATGAAGCGGGAAACACATCACAGTACTGCATGCATTGCTCACTATTATGTACACACTCCTGCACATCCACATTTGCCAGCACTATCCACTGCTAACTCCCACATCATACCTTGTCATCTGTCAGTACAGTATGTATCTTGCTATAGGCAATATAGTGGCAATACGGCATCCATTGCCTTCCTGATCATGATGTTTCACGCTACTTGCTGCATGTACTTTGAGGTGGTCAAATGCATTTACCTGTTGCACCTATTACTGCTTGTTTGTAGCCTGTCTACATGGTATGCTGTGGTGTCAGCCTCCTACTGTTGGGCTCTAGGTATATCCCTCAGGTCTCCCTGGCCTTCCTCCCTCTGATTCTGGACTATATGGCTGGACAATTTCCTACAGTTTCCCCTGGCAGTGTGGTTGATATGGGTGTCCTGGCACAGTGTAGTACCTACCTCATATACATGCATAGACAACAATCTACAAACACTACCAAGGAACACACTGTGTGAGAGATGCAATGACAGTAGAAACCTGCAGTCCATGCTCTCTCCCTGTCAAGTCTGCATATCTGTCCCCAAACAGGTTGTCAACACAAGCAGTACACCTTACACACCATCCACACCTACACACACACACACACACACACACACACACACACACACACATGCAGTGGTCCTCAACATCCACATCCACAAACAATGAAGACCTCACAGGCCACACATGAATGCCACAGCCGTACACAGCACATACCACACATGGCCACATACATGTGTCCCAGAGCCATGCAGGCGTAAGCACGTCAAACATTTTACACATAGGAGACTCCATTGTGAGACACACTGATGTACCTCTCACCTGGCTGTATATGTGGATGGTCACAGTTACTTGTGTGTCAGGTGACAGACTTCATCAAATTGCATATGTACTGCTGCCTCTCACCAACCGGTACTGTCCTGAGTCTGTCACAGTCCATGTTGGTGTACCTGACCTGAGATGTACATCCCTGGTCTATAGGCAGTGAGACATGAGTCAGCACCCTGATTATTTGTCCAGGCAGGTATGTTCTGAGCCTTATACAGCATTCTGCTGTCACCCAGACTGATGCTGCAATACAATCAGGAAATGATTGACCTTAACATGTGGCCTTTTATCCTGTGATATTCCAGGGGTTTCCAGTACCTGTGAGTCTGGGATGATATGGTTATCAGACCATGATGCTCTGCAAGAGATAGCCTCCATCTGTCTCAACTGTCTCTGCAAAGATACATACACCTGTCTGGTGGAAATCTGCAATACATACTATCTATAACAGGGATGACATACAGCTGTCCGAGACAAAGTAGGGGCAGGAGCCCATTTTGGAGCAATGTTTTCTTAGCATGAACACGCAAATGGGATCAGTCCTGGAACCCTGTACAACAAACACAGAGCCTACATTGTTGACATTCATCTCCCCTACTGGATATATGTCTGCACCATCAAAGGAAGCACCTGCATCTGCTCACTTGTGGTGGACAAGGACACCAGCTATACCAGTGCTGTAGGTATAGCATACTTGATGCCTGACAGAGTCAGTGTAGGCTTTGCCCCCTGTCTTCCCCATTAGTACATCAGGATTTCTACAGCACCTCCCCCATCTCCTATAGGTAGGGAACATGTCACCACTACCATGTGAAAGTCATGGTATACATCTGCCATGGGAACCTATGACATCACAGGATGCATCTTACATGACCCCCAAGCATAACCATGCAACACTTTAAGGCACTGTATTCAAAGGAGGCCCAATTACCGCCTTTGTTCCAGCTGTTTGAAGGACTACCACTGTCACCTCTTTAGGCTAAGGTGGGGCGTCCACCACTCAGACACATGATAGACCCAGCAGCCTAACTAGGCTGTTCGGCAAGGCCATAGCACAGTTTATAGTGAACCCCAATAGGACATTGGTGACCTGCACACACTCCATCATCCACAGTTAGGCTTTGTTAAGGAAGGGTTCATGTCTGTCACACTCGGTTGACCTCTATGACACACTCACCAAAGCCATGGATAGGGGTGACAGTGCAAACTGCCAACTTTGACCTGGACAAAGTCTATGAAAGTATAATCCACCTGGCCATAATAGATACACTCCCAAGTATGCATCACACCATATGTTACCATAGGGGTAGCACACTGGCACACTGACATGACCCACCTATTCCACATAGGGGAATCCACCTCAAGTGGTTGAACCATAACTAGCAGTGCAACCTGTTGTTCTGTGTTTGGGTGTCTGTTATGTGTGATGCATACTACTGAGGTGAGCTGTATGCTGTATGCCATCACCAGATGCCCTAGTAATGTGGACATCTGCCTAGGAGGGTCTCACACATATACATGACTGCTGCCAGACACATGGCCTCAGGCCTCATAACAAAAAATGCACTGTCAACCCTTTAGGGGAGAGTGATGTCCCCACATATTATCACAGTACTAACAACATCCTAGGTATGCAATCCGTCATGAGGGATCTGTGGGCACAGGTCTTTGGCAACGTGACAGTTCAACACAATGTTGCTTCCATTGTAAGGTAAACCTTCTACAATGCCCACCTCATACATAAGGGTATGTCATCAAGGGACATGGGGTCAAACCATCCCTGTATTCTCCCTAATAAGGCCCATTATTGTGTACAATACCCTGTTCATCATTCACATCACACAGCTCATGCAGCAGCTGGGGACATCACAGGTACACAATAACTGTGAGCAGTACATATGTGGTGTAGGGTGTCCTCCTTGTAGGTGTCAAACATCTGCAGTACCCAGATGTTTGTGGAATGTGTACATGTGCCTAATAGATGTAAACCTCCAGATAGACAAATGTAGATGTCTGGAAACCAGTTGGACAATATGTGATGGTTGTCCCCAGTGTGTGGGGAATGTATCTTTGACATGCCAGACCCCTCAAAACACAGCAATGGTACATTAATATCTAGTACTGTATTCATTCCCTTACATTGTATGCTCAATATGTACACACTGTTGCTGAGGCAGAGCCAGTGACCCGCCACTACTACTGCCTATAGCCTGCTGTCCTGCTGCAGGGGGGGGTCACCAAGTATGTTAACCTTAGCTGTCAGGCAATGAGATAGAGGTGTGGAGTACACAGTGACCTAGATAGAGTACATTAGGAATGGTCAGGGACACCTGGGCAATCTTTGAACTAAGCCTATATGATATTCACAGACTGAGAAGGGCTCACTGACAGTACATGATGTCATATGCCAGCTGTATTCACCAATACTTACTGTCACTATTGTACAACAGGCAATCCAGTAGCATTCATACATGAGCTGTTCATTGCTGGGCCAACTCAGGGGCCAGAGCTGTGATCTATGTCACTGTAGACAGAGCCAAAAGGGAGGACCATATGTGCTGGACAGCAGACTAACAGCAACTTGTCATTGCAAGATATGTTGTTGAGAGCTGTACTGTTGACATTCTTATTTCCCATGTCTGCATTTCCACATCTATATTCCATTACATGCTTAATTCTATAACATACCTGGTATAGTGCTGTACTCCTTTGTGAGAAGAAATCCAGTGGTAGTTGTCCTAGGAAATCGCAGTCTGTCTTCATGAAGAAAGTCACAGACTGTTTACCATCGGCAGCGGCTTGCCTTTTGTAGGTAAGGCTCATGAACAGGTGATTGCCTGTGCACCAATCTGTGACTCACACTTGCTAATAACATCCAGAACAGCTGGTTGCCTTTTCATTAGCCAATGGCATGGGAACACAGTGCTATAGTTAAGGCCTTCATGTAGGCCTTACCCCTTTTCCTGGCCTGTGAGGAGGACATTATTGAGGTGTGGGAGCTACAGCATCACAGAGGGTAGGGAGAAATACTGTCCACTGTTTAGATTGATGTATATCCACAGTTTTGCATGCTATGTCTGGCCATTGTTAACAGACTTTCTGATTCAGTAGCAGTGTACTCTTTAACATTGTGTGTTGGGGTCAGTAAGGCGACAGGCAGATGCGAGTCTCATACATCCTTTTTATCTCAATGTGCATGTTGCTGCAGTTGATGCTGGTCTATCAGCTGTGTATGTTTGCAGGGGAGACTGTGGCACATGTCCCTTTCACTTGACCATCCCCCCCACCCTTTATGTATGGGTGATGTGTGGATGCCCTGTTCTACAGTAGGTATCTGTGAGGTATGGTACATCTGTAGCAGGTAGCTGAACATATTGTGACATGTGTAGCAGGCCGCAGCTGCTGCATTCTGGCCAGGAGTCATACTAGGGATTGTGAAGACAATGGAGGACAGCAAGCTGTATATATCATTGAAGGAGCAGTGTCAGCTCTTGTATCATAGAATGGCCAGGGTGAGAGTACCAATAAACAGTCCAGGTGAGGCAAATGCCTCTGGTACATATGTTAAGTAATAGTTCCATCCAGAGAGTGGTAGGTGACATTTAGGACACATATTCATATTTGTGACAATTGTCCCACCCTCCAGGCCTTTAACTTGCTACTGTGGGTGGCAGTGACTGCAGTAGCAGCAACCAGTTTTGCTGGACATTGCAGGCCTCAGTTATTCATACGTTGTATTGACAAGTTGTGTAACAGACTGGACTGTGAGCCAGGACTGTGGGTGTCCATATGTGACACATGCTATGAATGTAATAGATAGAAGTACTGAGTCATTATTACAGCAGGTGTATTTTTAAGATATATGTGCATGCATACAGTGATGCATACAGGATTCGCAAGAACATGTGGGTGCAGATGGGTATGACGTGTGACACTGCCTTGTCTGTCATGATTTGTAACCTCAATCTGCACTGACTTGCCAGTACTACAGCACACAGAATAGGTTTTATGACAACCATGCCATAAGTAGGGGTTACAACTGTGGACATTCTTCAACAGTCTGTGGAGTTGTCAGCTTTTCCTGATATTATGGGCCTCCTGTACATCCATCAGCATTTATTTGGCTGTGTACTGGTTCAGTGTCTGCATTGCAGACCCAAGTACACTGTAATTTATCCCATTATATGAAGGAGTAGTGTCACTGGCAATTAGGATATGTTTGTAAAAACACCGATCATTTCCTAGTGCTACATTAGCCTAGTGGGCTAATGCACTATTTTGTAGCTGATAAGGTTCTGGGTTCAATGCTTGGCAGGGTTAAAACTTTTTGCTGATGTGACATCACTGTAATATATTATAGTATAGAAACACCAACTGCTCTCTAGAGCTGAGTTGGCCTAGTGGGCTAATGCACTATGCTGTAGTTCAGAGTGCTTAGTCCTGCTTAAGCCTGTGCCATTTCCAAAAAAGGGGTGGTAGGAAAGTGGTGAAATGGGAAAAAGCAGGGGAAAAAACAATGTGAAAGGCACGTAAGGATGTGCAGGACGCATGTAGGAAAGGACCATAGCTCTCCATTTCTTGTACAGAACAGCTGTGCATGTTGTGGACAATTTGGAATTTGTAGCCTCACATCCTACTAGGGGGTGTGGGCGATATAACTTTGTTCATTAATTGCTAGGATGATTGATTGATGACAGTGTATGTGGGGTCAAATGGGACAATATTTTTTTTGTGGGAAGAGATGCCCTGTTTTTTTTTTTTTTTTTAAGGAGAGAGTGGAATGTTAATGAAGGATTGTAAGCACGTTTGGGGAGGTACGTTGGGTAGGAGAGGTTGCATTTTCAGACAGACAAGGCAGACAAGACAGCAGACAGGGGCACATGTATGACACAAGTGGGGGGTAAACACCTTGGATGGGAAGGGGGTTTGGGAATCGGAGGACCAAGTGCCCCAGATGGAAACTGTGGGACTGACCACCCAACCCATGGGCAGTCACCACTGCCCCTTCACAGCCCCGAAGGTGACTGTGCTGGGGGCTGGGCACTGGGGCCAGCCAACACCTCCAGGCATGCCCGTCTGACCTTGATCTGGTGCAGTCGGTCTTCCAATCATGCTGGATAACCCTGCACACCATCCCTGGGAACTGATTTCAGGTGACACCATCCTCTCCATGCCCATGCCCGGCAAGGGGAGAACAGGCCCTGTCCCCTGAGAAGGTTCCACCAAAGGGTGGTGCAGGTCCAAGAGAGGAGGCAGATCCAGGGTGGGTCCCAGATGTTCTGGCACCAGGTGCCACAGCCAGATGAGGTGGGATAAGCGGATCCACTGGAACCAGCCTACCCAAGAGTGCTATGGTGTTTAGATTTGTCAAAGTGTATTGCTTAGTCATGAACAAAACATTTCAACGTTAGTTATAACAGCATGCATGGGTGTTCTAATTAACCCAGAACAATAGAATTGCATGCCATACAGAACGCAGGCATAAATGGAATAACAGTCATTATTGTAACAGCATGCCAGTAACAGTTACGGCAAAAGGCCAACAACATTGGTATTTCAACAAGGTATGTTAGCATGCAACTATTATAATATATAACCAATAATACAACACAAGGCCCAACATTAGGTTTTGAGAACATATTTGAAAATGGAACCATACCCGTAGTATAAGAATAATATTTTGTGATGCAGATAAGGGGGTGGGGAAGAGAAAAACATTCCATTACCATCTGTATAGGCTATATTTTTCACAACAGTACTGCTCAGTACTGAACTGCCACAGTGGTATGGTGGTAGTGTTGTTACCTCACAGCAAGATGTTCTCCTGTTCGATTCTCAGTGTGGCTTCAGAGTGCCTTCTGTGTGGAGTCTGCATGCCCTCCTTATGTTTGGGTAGTGTTTGAAAGACATGCATGTGTAAATGTGCGTGCCTTTGTTGAAGGTTGGGTGTTGAGCTGGCACCTTGGCATTTCATAAAAATCTACTGATAGTCATTAGTGGGCCAGAGTTCTGCTGTGGTGACCCCTTACCAGGACAAAGCTGAAAGACCAACAACTGCTCAATACTATACAGGTCTTAACTTACTTTATGTCTAGATGTTCCCTACAGCTTTTGTAGCACATACAGATGGGATGATATTAGCCAAGACCTAACAACTACAGGTACACAACTACAGGGGACTATTACATGTCAGGGGAACATATTTGACTACTAAGGTGTACTCTGCACTGATGTTGAGTGAGTGTGCTACAGTCATATTTCAACTGGGTTTATATCTATGTGCAAGGTTTATGGCAGCAGTGATCACAATCCATGACAGCATGACACTTGTGAGACGTGTTGTGCATGGTGCAGAGAGTTTGCACTTACTCTGCTGTCATTGGCAGGCATGTGATTAGACTATCAGTAGACATTCACAGATGCACCAGCTATATGGCCATTCCAACAATAGACCATTTAATTTGTCTTATTAACTTTAAATAGTACTGTACTTAATGTTGTTTTATTTAATGGAGTGTTATCACCTTGCAGAGATATATTGTTTACACATCTGGACACAGACATTACTATACGCTCCATACACCTACTACAGACATTTATTTACCTGTAAGTCCTGTGCAGAGAAAATCTGTTAACAACACACAACTGTTTCTATAAATAGTCAGTACTACTTGTCTGTTACTATAAATATATCTTAGTTCCTGTTCTTGGATTCAAACCCTGGTCTGTGTGTGGCAAAATGAACAACATATATAATGATAATGCTTATCCCACTGAGCTACTGCTGTGTGGTAATTGAGTGGTATATAACTAAACCTCACCTAGTGACAATGTGTGACCTGATAATATAGCTAGAGTGTCACACAAGACTGTAGTGACAGTTGAACATACATGCATGAGATTCATGCATGACAGAGATAGTAGGTAAACTGTGTATTAATACTTAGAATGCAGGTATATAAAAATTAAACCCTCATGGATGGGAATATGTGTGATCTTTACAGACCATATCGGGGTGCTGGGTTGCCTACCTGACCCATATACATTTGCAGATGGTGTAGTTGCAGTCTACAGCTATTACACTTTCATACTTGCCTGCATCAGCCTACCTATATTCAGAGATGTATAAAACTGAAATGCAAAGGTTAACACAAGACAGTCCTGAGAGAAATACACTATAATATCTTAGGCAGTACTACTCCAGGTTCAGATCTTAGTGCAGAACAAATATCATATTGCATTATATCTTGTAGTACAGCTCCTCATCTACATTTTAGCATGACATTTATTTATTGGCCAACCTTCATTCACTTCATGGTGTTATACCCATGTTTACTTCACAAAACCTGTAATATATGATTTCTTGAACAACAGCCCAGAATACACACAATTGAGAGAAGACAGATTTATTGAGGGTTAGATGACACAGTGATTGGTATACAGCTGACAATCTTTATCGTTCTAAACTTTACATAATGCAGGCATTGGAACACATCTGTTATCACAACAATCTATGCAGTACTACCTTTATTTCTTCACAATTCTGACTACAGTTGTACTGTATTTCCTGTAGATTAGTGATGCAGTTAATTTATTCCCTTCACATTTTCAATGCTGGTGTACTTTATTACCAGAACATCTATTATTAATATGGTATACACATGTTATTCCCACACATTGTTAATGCTGTATCGACTTTCTTTACATAACAGTAGCATGTTTCATGCTTTCATCTATATTGAACTGTGCCTGGCAATACTCACTTATATCAGTCCAGGTCTATAAACACATTCATAGCAGTACACTCACAACAGACTATACTTACTGGCAGTTATACTGTACTCCTTCTTAATTAGATTACTATATATTGCAAAATATATCTGTACTCACCACAGTCTCAATGCATCCTGACCATGCACCCTGCATGGGCCTCCAAGTTGTTTGCCCTCTCTTTTGCAGCTCTGGTGGGAAAACACACCATTATGTGTACCTGTCTATCAGATATTCATATGAGAATTTAGTAAATCAATGGTTCCTATACTTACAAACATCTGGGGCATTGCTGTCCCAAGTGTCTTGGATCCATTGGGCCAAGAGCTCCCCCTTCCTTCACTTCAGGTCATCATAATGATGATGCACCTGCTCACCAGAGTGGGGGATTCCAGTTGCAGTGGTGACATCATGTGCCTGGTGGTCCCAGGCCTCGGACTTGTTTTCAGAGCCCTGGTACTAGCCCTGCAGCAGTCTGTTGCCATGGTCTTTGACAAGGAGACCAACCATGACCCTGGACTCCAAAATGCTTCACCGCTGCTCCCAGAAGCTCATTCCCTCTCCGAATCCAGGCATAGCTCCTGCAGTGATTAAACTCCAACAGGTTCTGGCTGTATTCCTGCCTGTTAAGCTTAAATAAGGCTGTTTTCCCACTCTTTGCTGCCATTGCACCATTTTTAAAAATGCTAAGCTCCATTTGGCACCACTCAAACCCACTAAGCTGAGCTGAGGATTGCTTAAACAGGGATTGCTAAGCAGTGTGCAAATGAGCTAAGGGGAGCTACGTGTTGCTAAGTACTGCTAAAGCAAGCCCTGTTTAAGCATTGCTTGGCTTGGCTTAGCAGTGCATAGCAGGGCTTAGCTACGGGCAAACAAGAGTTTTTAGAAAATAAAAAACAAATATTGAAAACAACTGTTCATTAGTGATACGTTATTATTATTTGTATCTATTTTACTTTATATCTGCTAAAATACGCATTTCACTACATTATCTGGTAGTGTAAATTTACTGTATTCGACACTTGTGTTTAACTGGGGCTTTTATCCTCGCGTCTCCACTGAAATTGGCTTCTGGTACAGTTGGACCAACCCGGTAAACAAATGTCAATGGATACATAAAAAAATATATATATTAAAACATTTCCCTATTGCATGTAAAAAGCTGAATGGGCTGTATTTGAACTGTGCACCTACTGCACATGAGGCCAACATTCATCTACCAAGGATACAGTGATTAGAGCTATATGGTTCTATATAGCTCTCAGTTATGTACAAGCACTGCTGAGAACCTCGCTGTGCCTCACAAATCCGCTCAGCTATGCTTAAACTTGACCTTTTCCGTTAAAATTAAAAGCATCCGGTTTCTATTTTTAGATGTCTGGCACATCTTCATCGCCAAGCACTGCACCACACCGCACAAACAAAAGAAAAACAAATAAAAAAAAGAATAATGACATTTTCACATTTATATTTCAGTGCCATCTGACACTATGACAGTACAGAGGGTGTGTTACGGACACTGTATCACACCCCCTACATATCACTTCTACAACTGGGCCAAGTACAGTCATTTATTTTATATTTTAGTGCCGTCCAGCATTTTGACAGTGCAGGGGATGTGTTACACATCTCCGAGCACTGTAACACACCCCCTACACCGATTCAGTAACCGTGTACATGGCTCTCCCTCAGTAGTACACCTTCATTGATATGCAAGGCACACTGCCGAGGGGGAGCTGCAGACATGGCCATGGTACAGTCCATGTAGGGCTTGCACTATTCCTACATGGAGTTTTTTAAATCTGGGGGTATGTCAATATGGTCTATGATGTATAATGCTTGCAACTAAAATTATGTCAATATGATTTGTTTTCTTTTATATAAATATATGATTGCCTATGTCATGCCTGATAATTTGATAAAGACGTTTCTTGTTTAAAAAAAGTCTGTCTATTATTGTACCAAAGTTCTTCTATATTGCTCCATTTATAAACAAACAGATTGTGTCTAAATATTCAACCAACCAACCATAGGAAGTGACAAGGATAATAGCCCTAGGGCCCTTACAAGCCTAGCCAAGTGCTACCCTGATTTCCACGATTGACACCTAAAATCCATGTCCAAAAGGGATACAGGTGGAGTTCCTAGGGTAAATTTACAGTTACCCATCCAATCATCTAGATTTCATTTGAAGAGAACCGATGAGGTGCTCTGTTTGACATAAAGTGGGAATAGAAAGTATGCAATCACTGGACTGGAATCCAGGACCATCTGTACTACAATCTAAAGCTTATCCAATGTCACTATTGGGGTAATCAGCACTCATTAGGCCAGCCAGTAAACATAATACCCCTTCTGGCATGTTTCTGTCCAGATACATGCAACAGCTGGAATGCACACAGAGATACCTTACTAAAAGGATACAAGGCCTAAACAACATCAACATGTCCTACATCTACTGACTCAAAGCCCTGTACTAACTCAAAGCCCTGTCACTCTACTTAGTATCCTACAGATTACTAAGAGGTCACCTGCGTCTGGCATACCAGACATCATCTGACCAAATACCAATGGATGTACTGCACATCAGCAAGTAAAATGGCATCAGAAGTACTCAGACTAGGGATCTAAACCTCCTATGCATCATCAACAGAATGGTTTGGATGGACTGGTCTATCTCACAGAGGATACCACTGCTCTGGATCAGACTTCCCATCCACATAAAACAAAGTTCATCCCCGTCCATATTCAAGTACAACTTGGATCTATGGATAGGAAACAGAACATTTACACAAGGACTGTCCTATGTACTAGTGATGGAAATTTGTAGCACCTAAATGCTTTATCCTATGTATGGGTCCCCTCAAATATCTATAGTATGATCCCAGTTATTCTCATTAAGGGTAATATAATTATCGACTATGGGATGGGTAATGCCAATTTCTAACTAAATGGGCTAGGTTATTTGAGTTGAGAAAGGGGAAACTGGCTATGTTAGAATACTCTACAAGAGTAGCTAGCTTATTACTTACCTATGAGCCTGGGAACCTATGTTACTGCCATCAGCATTGTGACTGTCATTATTAGTTTCATATGTTTCTTTTTCAACTTACGTGTTTACCATTTTTTCTCTTTTTTATTTACTTGAGTCCCTCTTTTACCCTTTACATAAGATTTTTATTGCTACAAGAGGAAATTGTGCTTGATTCTAATGGCTTTCCTTTGTTACTTACTATCTGACTGGAAGCTATGATACAAAGCCTTCTTTCCAAAGCGATGCAAATTCACTGATCGTGCAAAGTGCTCTTCCACTGCTACACAAGCAATTAATATTTCCTAATTTTTCTTCTTTCAAGATGCTAAGTAGCTCTGCCAAATTAAGACAGTTTAGACAATGGCTTTTTGAATAACAAAAATTGTTCTTTATATAACGACCACGACATATACAAAGTTAAAAATTATTATGTATTAGGTCTTTAATATTTATTGAGTGTTTTCATTCTAAACAAACTTTGCACTCAGCTAAAAAAAATATTTAAGAGCAATCATAGTAAAGTATGAAAAACAAAACAAAGCATACGTTTCTAGCCTTTGCATACATTATTTTCCTGTGGTATTACAAAATTTCAGACATGAGTGAAGTAATCAATCAGCTTTATCAATGTGCAGAGCAGTAAAATATGCAGCAAGTTGTCTAAATATACTTGATTCAAATCTCTTCTGTGATGTGAACCATACACTTTTAAGTATGCATATATTGTGGAATGATAATAACAACCCAAAAGAAAATATGCAATGCAGATCAGTGAAAAATGTATCCAATACAGCAACCAACTTGTACACCTTGTAAATCACTAGTAATTCTGTGTTGCTAACTCCTTCTTAGAAATTTACAGTTCACAATAATATATTTTTCCATTGATTAAGAACTTCTTAGCCATTTACATTTACAGACTTGGAAATAATTTCACAAACTGTTATTCTGTGTTATAAACATGAATAAGTACTTTACTGTGGAGAGAGAAAATATAATTCAACTAATACAACAGTTCTGTACCAATTATTTAATCTTAATGAACAGTATGCATGATGCAGAAACTGTGAAAGTAAGAATTATATATGTACTGTTAACTGATGTTATGTGCTTAAGTAAAGTAAGTTACACATTTCAATATGCATAGTAGAATTTATCTCCATGAGGCAACAGCAGATAATCCTTTAACCTGAGATTAATGCTTCCAAATGACTTAGACTATGTAAATCAACAGGACACTATTGTGGCCAACTGTTAAGCTGGAGAGTCAAGTAACCTTTAAGTAAAGCACTCAAGGTATAAAAGCAATTTGGATTGTGTAATTTTACTACCTAGTACATGTATTATAGTCTTAATTAAACCGAATTTCATAGCTTCAAGTATTGATGGAAGCACCCAAAATAACCAAGAAGGTCCAACTGTCACCAAACTAATCATTTGCTTCAAAAGTGAATTTTCATAGGTTGCTGATTACACTGATGAAGACTAGGTTAATTCCTCAGCCGAAACCGGTCTGTTTTTTCTTGTGTTTTATGTAAGAATAAATTAATATAAACAGCACACAGCTGCTGGCTTGCTTTTTTATTTGATGGTACTTCTTTGGCCGTCCAACCACTTCTGTGCAGGGGGTTTCTTTTTTGGATGCACCTTTACTTCCTTGTTGGTCGTCCGTGGTCTGCTGTGTAACTACATCTGCATTGGATTCTTAGCGGACCCCTTTTGCTATATTGAAGCTCATACATCTATATATCCACTTCGTTTTTGGAGTTATCCTTTGTTTTTTATCATCAGAAGCCTATTTTACATAGTGGGATTTTCTGGACTTACAACTTTACAAATCAGGTGTACATTTGTGTGTTTGGATTACGACTGGGCCTGGCTCAACGGTAATGTACTTTGCTGCGTGTAAGAAATAGAATGCCGATCACAGCTATCTGTTTTATGGATGGTATGGCATATTAAGACTCATGTTATGCATATTAAGTCTCATGGTTTTGTTTTTTCAATTTGGGCCAGCTATACATGTGGTATGTTGTAGAATGTGGGTTGGGCATATTACTTTTGGATATTCAACTTTGGAACCATAATTCTTTTGGGGCAAATGAACCTTCGTAGGTTCTAACGGTCACAAGACAGATGCATTGTTATGCCAGAGCCCAACGGTATTTTTTCTTTTGTGCTTTTTCATATTCAGATTGTTCTTTAAGCGCTGTGTGAATTTTAAAATAATAGGCATGTGCCATATTATTTCCTTATTTTTCGTTTGAGATCTCGGACTCATTTTTTGGCATGGAACAATCAGCAAAGGGATTTACTGTGAAGAGAATTGTGTTTTTCAACATAGCTGTGACAATTTCTAACAACTGACTGGTTGCATTTACAACTATTAAACACATGTTCGTTTTGGAAACATAGAGGATTCAGTGGTTTATTTTGACTATACTTTGGACATTGACTCTGGCCCAGCATTCAAACCAATTCTGTTCTGGTTCGTTCGTTTGTGGTCTCAAAACGAAATGGACTATGTTTTTAAACAATTTTTTGATGGCAATTCTGGATTCATAGTTACTATTTCCTTTTCTCTGTGTAATTTGTTATTGCAAACTATATTGATAGTGACTATTGCTTATTTTCATACTTTTTCATATTGTTGTTTACATTAGGCCTGAGGGTCATACTGTTTGCTCAATTTTTCATAAGGCTTGAGTTTATATCAAGGACCCCCATATATGTTTAGTTTTTAAAATACAAAATATACAGTTTTCAATAGGAAACTCTTACAGAACATTCTACTAATAATTGATGGTCATCTATATTTTACATTCCTGGTACATTTCTGAGCACCTCGAGGAGTATAAAACTTGTACTTTTGGCTAATAGAGTATATAAACAAGAGATTATTATATTCATATCATAATCGAGTTTTGATTATGAAATTTGAACTGCATGACCGTTATTCTTTTAACTTTAAGTTTGGGATTCTATAATCCCCCTCATATACACCCACAAATGGTAACAGACCTTTATTCAACTTTGCTGGTCAGTCTATTGGTTATATAGACACTATCATTTATTTGCGAGGGCCAATATAGTCTATATCTGACTTAACATTGTGATATTGAAGGATCACAATCAGGTTGTTCTGGATGTGGCACTATTATCGGGTCTAATGATGGCCTGTTACAATTTTGGATAGACATTTAAGTGGTGGATCTCAAATATATCTTAACAGGGACCATTATTATTCAGGCCAACGAATGGAATATTTTCAGTCAGATATATTAGTTTTTGGACTTGGCACTGCATCTAATTTTGGATTTTGATTTATTATTAAGCCTGACTATTGCATTTCTGGCTAGCATTGTGCATGTATTTGTAGGGGGTTGATTTTTGGGATGTATATTTATATATACATTTAACACACTACCCTTGTCGAAGGTGACACTTTTGGCTTGTGGTAGCAGTTACTTCATTTCATAACTCGAGTGTCTATAATTGATTTTGTTTATTATTCTCTGTATCTATATTAAAGCTTTGGCCAATGGATTTAACGGGTATTTTGGTAGGACTATATTCCGATAAGGAAGACGTGGGTATATTTGGTATCACAAATCCCAATAACGATAATAGTCCAAATACCAGTGACAGTCCACAATTCTGTTGTGAAGGATTGTTTCATCAACTCAATAAAACCATGAAAACTTTAAGAGCCAATCTTTGGCATCTTAAATTATTCAAAGTGTATATGGTTAAAGGCATAACTCCCAGAGGACTCAAAGTAAAAATTCAGCTGATAGTTAATGACATAGATGACCGATTAGCCAGTGAGTGGTCTGCTATCCAACATAAATGTTCTATGGAATTTGTAGAAACATTGGCTAGATATTATGAAAGAGTTATTGATCATCAAACTAATATGGTTGGTCAGTTATGTGTGGACAGTAATCAATATATTGGTCAACCATTTTATTCCACACAGTTAACCAAGCTTAGTTCAGATTTACTTACTTTTGAAGCACAACTCAGAGATAGGAAACTTAAAAAGTTCCAGAGAGATCAAATGGACTATGACAAAGGGCATCCCTTCAACTTTGCTAGACATGTTAGATTTGAGGGTCGGGGTAATAAAAGTAAGTCGACCCCTAAACGCAAACGTCCCAAGTCTATTCTTTGAAAACTTAATCTTATACTGATTCATCTGGGGGTGATTCATCATCTGGTATAGATTTGGATACACAACAGACCTCAGATTCCCCAACCCCTAAACATAACAACAGTACTGTCCCTTTAGGCCTTATAAGAGGGCAGGCAGAAAACATTGCAAACATCAGAAACATGCAGGGTTTGATGGAACTTCTGCTGAACAAGTAAACTGCTGTTTTAAAACAAATGTATTAAACATTTCTGATGCAACATTGTCGGATTCACAAATAGCTTTGTTAAAAAAAGGCCTTTCGTTTATACCTGTTTTTTTTTGTTTAGTTAGACATACTGGCACAGGATGTCAGCTTTTTGTAGATTGTTAAATCTCAAAGTGCGTTTTCATGACAGTACCAATGATTATTCAGCCAGGGATTCATTTAAATACCACAAATCCACCTTTGTTCCACCAATGCATCATTGCATGGGCCTTTTTCAAAATAGTGTACTCAAAGATTTGCATTTTAATTCATATATGGCTCACACAAGATATAATAATTTTTCAAAGTCTGATATGTTGGCTATACAAGAACTTGCTAATAACAAAAATGTGGCAATTATTTCTGCAGATAAAGGTGGTGCTGTGGTTGTCATGAATTGGCCATATTATGATGCTGAGGCTCGCAGACAATTGGATGATGGCAGATATTACACTAGAATGCCCTTTGATTCATCTAGCATGTTTAAACAACAATTTGACAAATTTTTGGAATCAGCAGTACAAAATGGCATTATTACGGAACAAGTCAAATATCATCTTACTGTTCCAGATTCAAGCAGTCAGTATATATATTTTTTACCAAAGATCCATAAAGATCTCCACAATCCTCTGGGTCGACCCATTGTGGCTGGTAATGGGTCCCTAACTGAACCAATCTCACAAATTCTGACCCAATATCTTAAACCCTTACTCAAATGGGTTATGTCCCGAATTCAAGACACCACAGAATTTCTGGGCATAATAGATGACATGCAAATTGAGGATCATTGGTTAATGTGCACACTAGATGTCTGTTCATTATATACAAACATACCAAACTGGGCAGAGCTGGATGCTATTGAATACTGGTTAAAAAAATCTAATTTATATAGACCTGGTTTCAGCACCTTTCTCCTTATATTGACAGAACAAGCTCTCATGAAGAATGTCTTCTTCTATGGTAACCAATGCTATCTACAAGTGCATGGAACTGCAATGGGTGCATCCTTTGCCCCTATATATGCAGATCTATACATGACTTACATAGAAGAGCACATTATTTATGACTCTACACACAACATTTACTTGGGGGAAATTGATATATGGCGTAGGTATTTGGATGATTGTTGGATGATGTGGAGGTCTGATGTGGAATACCTTATGGAATTCATAGGGTATCTTAATGAAAACAAATGGGGTTTACAGTTTACTGTTAGTTACCATTTGGATAGAATCACCTACTTGGATGTATTTATATCCAGGAACACTGATAATACTCTATATACAGAAGTGTTTTGCAAATACCCTGAATACAACACTCTTCTCCATGCATCCAGCTTTCATCCAGCCCACATTGCCAAAAACATCCCCAAGTCACAATTCATCAGGATGAGACGCATCTGTTCAGATGATAATTCCTTTGTACATTTTCGTGATGATTTGGTACATAGATTTCGAGAGAGAGGATGTAATATGGGTCATGTCTATACAGCAAGTAATTACGCTGCCAATATTGACAGAAAGGACCTTTTGAAATACCAACAAAAAACAGGTTTTACCACTAAAAAACTATGGTTTACCACCACATATGGTAGGAACACTAACAGGTTTATTGAGATTATTAGAAGACATTGGAATATACTGTTGGTGGACAGTCTTTTGTCCCAACATTTAAGTGAAACATGTCAGTTCTCTTTTAGAAAAGGGAAAAATCTGGGGTCTTTTTTTAATAATTTCAAACATCAGCATCCATCCACTCATCATAATACTATCCAAACCACCATTTCTGGAGAGAAGATCATTGGTTGCATGCCTTGTGGCCATTACAGCAACTGTGTTCGAGTTTTGAAAACCAAAAACTTCTCTAGTAATAATTGTAGCATGGTATTCGACAAAGTGTTTTGCAAAATGCAATACAGACTGGGTTGTATACCTGGCCACCTGCAACTGTCATGCATTTTACATTGGACAAACATACAGACCTTTTAGGTTACGGATTTCCGAACACCTTTCCAATGTTAAACACAAAAGAATGAGCAATGCTTTGTTCAAACACACTTTAAAACACACTACAGCATCCTTTCATTTTACCATTATAGATAGGATAAGAGGGGACAGGAGCCAAAAAACTGGATGGCATACAAAACTGAATGTAATGGAAAAGAAGTGGATTATTAAATTGGGAGGGCTCTTTAGTCCAGGCTTAAATTAATATTTATGAGCTCACCAATAATATTCAAACATAAATTAAGGATATACTATATATATATATATATATATATATATATATATATATATATATATATATATATATATACTAAACTGATGAAGGCTAGGTTAATTCCTCAGCCAAAACCGGTCTGTTTTTTCTTGTGTTTTATGTAAGAATAAATTAATATACACAGCACACAGTTGCTGGCTTGCTTTTTTGTTATTTGATTACACAATAGCCCAGATTTAACTTGGACCTGAAATCCCCAAGTGATTGAAAACACAATCTTCAAATATTAATAAAAATGAAAATACTTACAAGCAACAATATTCAAACATTAAACATATATCACCAATGTAGTTAATTATTATTACCAAGAGAATACAGCTTTCCTGGTATCACACAAACACACAAAGCTTCTGTACAGAGTATGCTGCTTATGCTGAAGTACTGTTGGCTTGTTGCTACTGACAGTTTTTAAAGGCATTTGTATAAAAACTTATCATGTGATTGCTTGAGTTCAGATAAGGTCATTTCCTTTGTTTTTGCTTTTTCTTACATGTCTCTTTTTTACTGTGAAGGGAATGTTGGTATTCGCCAAGTCCATGGATAGACTTGGAGGACTAAAAATTACTGTCAGCATTTTTATAATAATAGTTGGAAGTTTTAAATATAGAAGATAGATAGCGATATAAATAAAACATAGCTAGAGATGTAGATACATTCATAGAAATTAATATGGATCTAGATCTAAAATTAAGATGCAGACACATTAATAGGTATAGCTATATGGTGATACGGTTTACTATGAAAATGTAGAATTGAGGTTCGGTGAACACAGGAATGTTGAATGTGTGTCATCTGATTTGTGTATTACTGAACTACAATTCTACAAGTGTCCTTTGCAGCAAATGCCACTGTGCATTCGCTCATATGTGGTCAATATTACGATTATAGATCCCGGTACAGTGCGGATCAGGAAATTTACCCTTTTCTTCACTGGAGTATGATCTTGGAGTTGGAATATATAATTTGCAGGGGGTGTGGGGAGCACAGCCCCCAACAGGGGTGCAGGGGGGGCAATGTGAATTTCTGCAATGTGCAGTACTGAACTGAGTATTTTTACACTGCAGGAAACCAGGCAGGTAAGTGGCAGCAGATATAAAAAAATCAATGATACAGAAAAATGTTGAATTTGATATCTTTGGTATTCCCATTGGACACTGTAATCTAATTAACATGCAATACATCACCATTATGGTTCAGTTTTTTAACAACATCACATTCTGACTTTCGCAATTTTGCATCTGAACACACACACACACACACACACACACACACACACACACACACACACTCCTTGTCAACAAAAAGCTGGACTGATATTGGGATTTTTTCTGTTTTTCATACGATAACTACTGTGTTTCAGGTTTTCTAAAATGCTTGAATGTAACCGCTGAAATGAAAGTGAACTCATTGAACTTATCTTGCATTAGCATCAGTCTTAACCACTATGACATTTAATAATGCCTTACACTGTCAGATTGAGAAGGAGAAATTGCTCAGCTGTTTTGAACAATTCTAAGCCATTTCATACAAAGCAATTTGTACACAAAACTAGTTTGAAGTATGGTGATGTCTTACATGGAATTAAAACGCATTCAGACATATGTACATGTGTGTTTGTATGTGAGTATATATGTCTCTCTCTCTCTCTCTTTCTGTCTCTCTCTCTATATATGCTACGCATCAAAATATCTAACTCAGATTTGACTGAAAAGTTTGTGTTGGAGCATAAAAAATATGAATGCACAAATGACTGAATTATCAAGTTACTGAATTCACAACCGACTGAATGCTCATTTCAATAGTGTAAGTAAGTAGGAATGTGTAGGAAAATAAATGCTGCTCTGAAGGGAATATAGCAGTAGTATATATACATATATATATATATATATATATATATATATATATATATATATATATATATATATATATACATACACACACACACACACACATATATATATCAGTGTTTGCAGGTTACGGTTTGAGTGAGGGTAAGGTAACAGGACAGATCTACTATTTTTCTTGTTTAGAGTCACGTGTGTCCTGTGTCCTTTTGGCTTGTGTAGTGATGGGAAAGGATTTTTAGTTATATAATGTGCAGGAATAGGGTAAGGGGCAGGGCTATGGTTAGGGTTAGATTTAGAGTTAAGGATAACACATCAGTATGGTGGTGTAGGGTGGCAAAGCTTCTAAAACCACCTTAATCATGTATACTAATCCAACCCTAACATTATGCCTAGCCCTATATCTAGACATTACATTACTAAAAAACTTTCCTTATATTACCACTAGTAGGACCACACCTAATCTAATTTTTTAACCGTGGTTTATGATATAGGGTATTTTTACTTGAATAAAGTTATTTAATGTTTTGAGATTCAATATTAAGAGCATTCAGTGTTTTGTGCAGTCTTTCTTTTTTTCTATTTGTTTCAGTGTTTTGAGTATTTCAAATATATATATATATATATATATATATATATATATATATCTATATATATACATATATATATACATATATATATATATATATATATATATATATATATATATATATATAGATAGAGAGAGATAGAGATGTATATGTGTACATATATATATATATACATATATATATATATATATATATATATATATATATATATATATGTATATATATATATATATATATATATATATATATATATATATATATATATATATATACATATATATATATATATCTATACAGGAGCACTTTATAATCTTGAAATACTGAAATGTCAAATTACAGTATCTCGAGACTATAAAGCCGAATGTTTACAATAGTGAAAGTTCATAATCGTGAATTTGAATATCTCAGATTTGCAGTTATGGCCTTATGCTACGTAATGTTTGGGATTGTGTGTTGATGGTGCATAGTGCTGTGTGTGGATCTAGGTGTTATGTCAGGTAAGTGAGTGTTTTGTAAGGGTTTTGAGTGGGATTTAGAGTGCATGTGAGTGTGCTGATATGTTTGATGTGGGTGTGAGGGACTGGAGAATGTGTGTGTGTGTGAGTTTGCTTTTGTTTCCTGTTTGTGCGATCTCTGAGTTAGTATGTATAAGTGGGGGTTGTATTGTGGTACTTCCTGAACTACAAAGCTTGATATGCACCTTTCTGAAATCGGAAAGCTGTACAAGAAGCTTATTTTTTTTTCCTAATCTTGGAGTGCAGTCAGCTCACTCCACATACTGGAATGTTCTTTGCCATACACATGGGCGTTGCAGGAGGGCTTGACCCCCTGCTTATGTGTGTATGAGTTGTGTATGTGTGTAGTTTTGTTTGTTTATGTTGTGATGTGGGTGTTGTGGTATATGGATGGTGTAGTGTGTGCGGTTTGTTCGGTGTTTTGAATTTCGAGGTTTTGGGTTCGGGGATTTGTTGTTTATGTGTTTTGTGGATTCGGTTTCATGGTCTCGAGATACTGAAATTCAATGTTTCAGTATTTTTAGATTTGATATATATATATATATATATATATATATATATATATATATATATAGATATATATGGGAGTACATGTATATATTAATATATATATTCATGCACACACACACACATGCAAAGACACACTCACACACACACACACACACACACACACACACACACACACACATGCACACACACACACACACACACACACGCACACACACACACACGCACACACGCACACACACACACGCGCACACACACACACACACACACACACACACACACACACACACACACACACACACACACACACACACACACACACACACCTGTCTAACTACTTAAATAAGTATTATATCTTTGCATCCACTGATATATTACTGAGCTGTAGCATCTGATGAATATATGCATGCCAGATCACATGGCACTAAGCAGGGGCATTTGCAAAAGTCTGGGGATGTTTTTTAATTAAAAGTCATGGCAAATAACATTCCAGTATGTGGAGTGTGCTGACTGCACTCCAAGATTAGGAAAAAAAAAATAAGCTTCTTGTACAACTTTCCGATTTCAGAAAGGTGCATATCAAGCTTTGTAGTTCAGGAAGTGCCACAATCATGGTCTCAATTTGGGAAAATTATATATTTACTATGCAACTCTGACATAAGAAGAATGGCCTGCAAAGTTTTGCTAAGTACCTCTTATTGCTGTTATACTCAAACTACATGACAGAGCACAACATTACTAGTACAAGAACAGCAGCAAGAAAGTAAAATAACTATAAAAGTTGTGAAACACCTCAGTGTCAACCCCCCCCCCCCCACACACACACACACACACATGCACACACAACACATGTTTGTCAGTAGCTATGATCGGCACTGTTGTTGTAGAACACACAGCAGACAACATATTGCAGTGATGGAAGTATTTGGACAGGTATAAAAATCTGTATGACTCTGTAAAACATTTTACACTACTACAAAGGGCAAAGATATAAATGTAACAACATTTTAACCAAAACAAATCCACAACAGTGTAATCTAACACTAATAAAAATGCTGCCAAGTTATTGCAAGAACTTTTTTATATAAAAGTATAAAAATTTAACTCTTTCATTTGTACATTACCAAACTTCATTGGAATAAATAAAAAACACACACACAATCCTTTATATAATCCCCAAACATTAATCCAATTGATAAATTATCCAATCAAATTTCATAATCAATAATTAAATTATATAAATTGCACAAAAAAACTTTCCAAGTGAACTTAAAGGCACAGTGTATAAAAGAACATATAAAAAGCATATATGCTAATTCATACATAACTTCTGATATAAATATTGCTTTTAGAAAAGGGCCACTTAAATAATTATCTTTATAAAATCATTTTTGAAAACATCTTTAAAAACCTTCATTAAAGAAATTTTAAGTTCTACCTTTTTCTGACTTTAAAAGTATTAGACTTTCGACAGAAAGTTTGTCATTAATACCAGGGTGTTGGGTGGCATCTAATTTGATTTGCCAAAACAATTCCTTTTTTTCCATACAAGACCCCTAATCACCTCTAACATTCTGTGAAAACTTTTCTAGCACAAAAAACAAAAACGTTTTTTAAAATCCTTATATCCTAGCTGTGTCTATAAAGGGCATTTCTCTTCTCCTTTTTTTTAAGGCATATACATGCTCATAAATTCTTTTCCTCAATGCTCTCTCCATTTTTCCTACATAGAATGCTTCACAGGTCATAAATTATGCCAAATAAATCACTCCTCCTGTACTACACATAAAACTTGCCATTCCCACACAATACTCCAGGATAAGAAGTGACATTAATAAACAAAACGCATTGTGGACAGGCCCCACATTCAGACATCCTAGTTATACTACTACCAGTATTGTTATTCATTTCTAATATATCTTTCAAATTCCTTCCCCTTTTAAAAACTAATTATTTTCTTCCCCAAGCTATTGGTTAACCCTAAGCAACAAAAGACAAGCTTCCAATTCTTACTAATATTACTCTTTAACCATCAATCAACATTTCCATAGTGCAGCACCATAGCCATACTTAAATCAGACCTTTTTCCTCCTTATTACCAACTGCAGAACTACTGTCCCTTAAAATGGGACTAAATCATTCCTGTCTTTCACTCCCTACCTGCCTTATAATTTCACTGATAAGACCAACTAGATATGCCCTGTCTAAAGACATATCCCTCAACTTCTCAACCTCTAGCACAAAATTCTAGATAATCAGGTAAATTAACCCTTAGCAAGAGTACGTGTTTGCTAAAGGATAAGAAAATCATCTACATTACCCAACTTACATGTAAGGGTATGGCATCAAGGTCCAAGGAAATTACAATACCACTTGACCTGGTCCTTATTAGACCCATCATTGAGTACAATGTCCCCTTTGACATGTGTCTGACAAAGCCTATGCAACAGCTGGAATGCCCACAGAGATTCTTTACTGAGAGAATTACGGGTATTAACACATCATCCTACACAAATTGTCTTAGAACCCTGTCTCTATACTTGG